>NW_023605194.1:119205659-119243540 GCF_014898055.3 Talpa occidentalis
CCCTCTCTGACAGCCTCCTTCTCTCTCCCCCACCCCATTCACCTGACCGATTCCACTTCAAGGGTCATTCTGTGGAGCCCTGCATGATGCCCCTTGGCCAGGAGTGTGTCAGGTGCCCCTTCCAGGGAAGATTGTGGCATCTCAAACTTCCCATCACAATTCTTGTGTGTCTGTGAAGTTCCCTGTGTCCCGATTGCTCGTGGTGTCCTGAGCTGTGGGCTCAGCTCAGCTCGTGTCCTAGGCATCTAGCAGACAGTGGGCACTTGGCAACAACAGGTGAAGGGGTCGTGTCCACCTCTAGAGTTGAGGAGATACTTTCCTTTGTACAGATGAGGAAACTGTGGCTCAGGTATTGGAGCCACAAAAAAGAAAAACCTACACCCCCTGGGCCTGCCTGAGCCTAGAACCTTCCATTTCAGCAGAGGGGTAGTCTTGGTGCCCCTGCCAGTCAGCTCCTCTCTCTCCTTATTCAGTGTAGGTGGAAGCACAGACCTGGCATCTTCTGGGTGGGGGGAAGTGCTGGAGCAGCCTACCCACTCTCTCAACTGTCAGGGGCCTCGATGCCTGGAATGACACTGCCAGGCAGGCGCTAATCCCTCGTGGCCAGTGAGGAGATGGTGTGGTTGTTGCACCCCCAGGGTGGAGCTTCTGGCTACGGGGAGGATGAAGGTGCTCAGAGAGTCTGTGCAGCTTCCGTCACAGGCAGCGACCAGCTCCAGCGGGACCCATGGTGTGATGGACACAGCTGCAGGGCGAGCTCCTGGGTGGACCATGGTGCATTTTTACCTTGTTCCATTGAGTCCTCTGCTCAGAGCACTCAAAGCACAACAGTGATCAGACCTTCACACCCCGTGGCCCAGGTCGGGACTTCACTCCAATTCTTAGGAGAGTCCTGACAAAGGAGGACAGGACTCACGGTGGCGACACCCACCCGATGATCTTGCTGCATCATAACGGTGTGGAAATTCAAAGTGAGATACAGGTAAATAGCCCATTTTTCCTCCGAAGATGGTGACAATCTAAAAATTCTAAGATAAATGGGGAAGACTCGAGTGTCTTTACGTCTTGGGTGGAAATGTTGATGAGGATGTCCATTTTGTGGGTCGGTACACAATTCCATTTCAACATTGCTCAAATGGGTTGAGACTACAACATTTGTTGCTATCATTGCTACTTTGAAAGTCACCCTGTCAAAAACAATAAAGGTCACGGATAGACATTGCAATAGTTGTCTGCTATGTATTAGTGACTTACTTTCATTGACAGTTGACAAAATTCATTTATAGGGTAGCTTTTTAGCAAAAATAAAATTCCCTTTTAAAAAATGGGATTTAAATATTGTTGGCATTCTTTGGTTCCTCATATGACTCTTGCTATTCCCAGTGTTGTTTTTTTTTAAAGATTTATTTATTTATTTATGCAAGCACTGAGTATGGTCAGAAGCGCGGGAGGGTGAGAGGATTCACCAGAGCCAGAGCAGGGAACAGAACAGGCAGACTGACTGAAATACACTGCTGAGTGGAACAGCAGGGAGCAGGAGAGTCTGCGCCATGTGGGACCCTCGCCGGTGGCCGGGGATCGAACTGGTGCAGCAGAGGCTGCAGGCAGGTTCGCAGCCCAGCACTCAACCGCTGAGCCACTGGGGAGGCCCCCCAGTGTTTTTTCTTTCTTTTCCTTGAGCCTTAGCACCCTCTTCATTTATGATGCTTCTGACCTTGTATGGTTTGCAAGCTTACCTAGAAATAGGCTCACTGTTGAACTACCACAGATGAATCAATATAAATTTTGATATCACCGTATTTCTTGTCTCCACTGAAATAATCAGGTTTTCAGTTCTAGGATGAGACAGAAAATGAAAGTGTTCTGTTTGGTAGTGTTACCTTCCAGGGAGAGGGCACCCCAGACCCTGCAAACCTGCTTGCTCTAAATATGTTCTGCCATCCGCCACATCAACACAAAACATATGAGACTTTAATGAAAAGGAACTTTAATACAATTAGTAAACAATACAGGAGAGACAAAGATTATAGTTTCTAAATCAAGCACCCAAAGTTACCCATTCCTCGTGGGCCCCAAGCAGGATTGGCCTAGAGCATGGCCCTAAAGCTGCCACAAGTCTAAAGCATCTTCCAGTGGGGACCCACAGAAAAGTATCAGAAACAACCAGACACGTCTGGGAGGAAAAGAGCAAAATCAAAATTAAGACAAAAACTGCCATTGTCACCACCCCATGGGTCTCACCCACATATGTGTCAATCAGTCCACGACCAAAAGGCAAACACAGTTTCTTCATGTGTCTCTCAGCTCCCTGTGCCTCCTCCAGGTCTTCTGGCTCCATCCTGCTTCCTTCTTTCCTCAGTCTCCTGTGCAGCTTCTTTACTCCTGCTCAGCTCCACCCTCCTTTGGGTGGGACAGGAAACCTGGAAACTCCCCCTTTCCTGGGGACCACCCTGTTACAGTAGGACACTAGATTTATATTGATCTGTGACAAGTTGACTTGGAACACAGGAATTTCATTCTATTATGTTCTATATTTCTTTTTCTAAAGGCAATGAACTAGTCACAGGAAGGTTTTATTAGTTATTTCAAATTTTGTTTTATGAAATGTCATTGCTCCATTCAAAATTTTGTCTTTTTCTTCCCATAATTTTGTACAAGTTTCAGGCCTCTTGTACTTGTTTATTTTGTAAATTTTTATTTATTTATGCATACAAGATGGGGTTGTAGGCCAGAGATGCAGAGACACTCTGCTGAGGTTAGCAGTGGGCAAGAATGGAGAGGTCTACTGCACCATGTGGGCCAGCTCCCAGGCTGGGCATGGAACTCATGCCACAGTGGCTGCCAGTAGCTTGATAGTGCTGAGACTTACCCCTTGCCATGAGAGAGCCCAGACATCTTGTATCGAAAGCTGGAAGGGTCTGAACTTTGAATTAGTGCCTTATTATTTTCACTGTTTTTTTATTTTTACCTATAACTATATGAAGCTTGTTGACTAAGCACAATAAATATTTTAAAAATTGAAAAAGGGTAAAATGTGTTCATTTGGACCAACAAATGAGTAGGAGCCTCAGTTCAAACTAAAAATTGAAAACCCCTTGATGGAATTCAGGTGATGGGGCTCAGTATAGGGGGGTTTCTTGGATCCCTCTGACAAATAATTGAGTAATGTTCCCTTTCATCAGGACGCATCAAGTTTATTGAGGAAAAGAGAACAGCAAAGAGAGATGTCTGCATAGACACAGGCTTCTGAAAGAAAAAAAGCTGCATTTTGCCAGGGTAGGGGCGTTCTTTCATAAGGTTCCTTGATGGAATTATTGTGGAAATTATTGCCTTGGTGTCAGAATGGTTGGTCTTCTAAGTTTGATAATCCTCTCTGCCCCACCTCTGGCTGATCATCGTTTCTGACCCCACCTTAGATTGCTGGAACCTTCCATAGTTGGGTTAATAAAGACTTAAAAATTGTCCTCACAGTATCTTCCTTTCTAAATTTTTCTATTCCAATAATCCATCACCCCTCAGTAATAAAACAGAAAACAAAACACAAACAAAAACGAGGTGAGCTTGACATTAACTGACATGCAGCTGCTCTGTCCACCCTGCTTTACTATCAGGAATGCCATATTTTCACCCAAATTTTTTATAACTGTTACAGGGCAGGGAGAGGGGCACCCCAGAACCCCAAATCTGCCTGCTCTAAATAGGTTCTGCCATCTGCCACATCAAGACAAAACATAACACCTTTAATGGAAAGGAAATTTAATACAATTAGTAAACAATACAGAAAAGACAAAGAATATAATTTCTAAATTAATCACCCAGAGTTACCCATCCCCTCTGGGCAAAAGTCCAGCCAAATGGGATTGGCCCAGAGCAAGGCCCAAAAGCTGCCACAAAGCACCTTCCAGGGGGACCCATAGGAAAGGGTCAGAAATAGCCAGACAAGTTTGGGAGGAAAAGAACAAAATCAAAATCAAGACAAAAACCGCCATTGTCACCTCCCCATGGGTCTCTCACCCACATCTGTTTCACCCAGTCACGACCAAAAGGCAAGCACAGTTTCTTCACATGTCTCCTTGCTCCATGTGTCTCCTCCAGGTCTCCATCTTGCTCTCCACACTGCTTCCTTCCTTCTCCAGTCTCCTGTCCAGCTTTTGTCCTCCCTGCTCAGCTCCACCCTCCTTTGGGTGGGGCAAGACCTGGAACTTCCCCTTTTCCTGCACCACCCTGCTACATAACCACAACAGAATGCTTTTTTAAAGCTTTATATTTATGCATTCAAGATCTGGGGTACAGGCCAGTAGTGTGTGTGTGTGGGGGGTGAGAGGATTCACCAGAGACAGAGTGGGGAACAGAACAGGCAGATTGACTGAAATACACTGCTGCGGGGAGCAGTGGGGAACCAGGAGAGGTCTGCTGTGCCACCTGGGTAGCTCCCTGGATGGGGATTGAACTTGTGCTTCAGTGGCTGTAGACAGCTCCACAGGCTGCGTCCTAACCCCTTGCACCACCAGGGAGGCCCACCACAACAGAATTCTTAAGACTGGTTTTAAAAAATATTCTATGGTTACTTTTCACCTGCCAAGGAACAGGGGGCTAATTGAACCACTGATTGTACTAATTTTTTTATTAGCTTTGGTTGGCTGGTTCTGAAACTGAAAAGGAGTTGTGTACATTGTGGAAAATCTGAACATTAGAATAAAATACAATGAGGAACAGTGAACTGTGATTTTTTCATCAAAAGAGAAATCCTTTTAGTGCTTCCCTGGTGGTACAGGGGTTAAAGTCTCAGCACTGTCAAGCTATTGCCAACCACTGTGACCTGAGTTTGATCCCTGGCCAGGGAGTTGACTCCCAAGGCAGAGCAGACCTCTTCTGTCTCCCTGCTGCTCCCCTCAGCAGTGGATTTCAGTGGATCTACCTGTTGTACTCCCCACTCTGTGTCTGGTGAGTCCTCTCACATGCTGTACCTTTGGCCTACACCCCAGCATTTGTATGCATAAATAAATAAATCTTTTTAAAAGATAATTTTGTGAGTTAGCTTACTTTTTCCTCATAATTTCAGTATTTTGAACTGTGAACTATAGGACCCATGTGTATGGGCAGAGACTATAAACGTGAAATTGTAGAATTACAAAATGAACTCGCATTAGCTGAGTGAGGAAATGTACAACCACACTATATCATCATCTTCCTCACTAATTAAGCACGAATGTGTGTCTGTCATTATAATTATTTTCCTTGCCCTTCATGACAATTCATCACCTAAGTGTGTATCAATAAATGCATACTTAACACACGATTTTAATTTTGTCTGGTATTTAAGATTTGAATAAATCATATTATGTTTATTTTATATCTGAAACAACACTATGCCTACAATTTTATATCTTTCTTCCTTTACTTAACATTATAACATACATATATTTCAAGTTACCGAAAACTATTCAGAATTATTGTACCTAATTTCTACATTTGCTTTATGTATATAGTGTAATATATTTTAGTGATTCCTGGAGTTTTGATTTAGAGTGTTCCCAAGTAATTGTTAGTATAAGAAAATGCTGGTTAGCATTTTACAAATAAAGATTTTTATTTGTGTTCAAACTGTTACAGGGCAGCCCTGATACAAAACGGGTTGCCTGACTGTGGGTCCTCACCCGTGCACTTAAAAGGATTTATCAATACTCTACTGCTGGCACACACGAAAGGTTAATAAAAGGTTTATTTACAAGGGAAGGGCAAATGAGGAAATGTACAACTCAGAGGGAAAAGTGGGAGACAAAGTTTTAAATGCATCCTACCCGATCCGCCGATCTGGGATCCCAAATGGCACTCTGAGAGCTGGCCACAAGCCAGGAGCCTTGAAGCCAGCAGGCGAGCGAGAGAGCGAGCCCCCCCCAAGGCCCACGTGTTTGGTTTTTATACCAAACCTGGCTGCTTAACTCCACCCTCAGGTTCCAGCCACCTTCCCTTTGGTGGTGACGGGATTTGTCTTTCCCAATGTCTTGATGGCTTTGGTCTGGAGTGGGGTGGAGTCCACAAAACCTGTATGGGATTAGCTCAGGATATCCTTTTCCCCCTGACAAAATCATTCCCTTAGGTCATTTCCCAATTACTATTGGGAATTACTATTGAATGACTATTTCTTTTAATACATACACATATAGATAATATTCCAAATTCTGTTATCTAAATTCAAAGTTTCCCAGCAGAAGGGTGATACAAATTTGTTCTCTTCTCTGAAAGAGCGAGAATCCCGATTTCAGCGGGTTCTTGCATCCACATCATTGTGTCTCCCACTTCAAGGCTCTGACGTCACACGGGAACACACTCCCGCTTCTTGCTCCCTCTCTGCGCGCCCCCCATCACTCTCCACGGCTGCATCTCCCCCCCCGCCCTGCTGACCCGCCCTTGGCCGCAGCTCTGGCCCCGCCTGCGCCTCCCTCTGGCCCTGGAGCCTCCGCCCACCATTACCCCGCCTCAGCTGCACCGCCCCTCCGCGCCACCAGGCGGAGCGCGCCGCTGCTCTGCCCCTGGTTTCCCCGAGAGCCTCTCCTTCCTCGGCCTTGCCCCGCCCCCCGCGTGTTGACGTCACGCCCCTGCGCGCTGACGCAGGGCGGCAATGGGAGCGGAAGTGGATGAGAGGCGGAAGCCAGAAGCGCCCGCCCCGGCGGAGCGGGCCCGCGGGCCGAGGAAGGAGAAGCCCCGGGGCAGCGCGCAGGCGTGAGGGGAGCGCGCGCCGCCTGGTGGCGAGGCGGGGAAGTGCGGCCTCGCGGGGAATCCTGAGGAGGCGCTGGGGCCGGAAAGGTCGGGCAGGTGGAGCGGGACGCCCCTTCTCTCACTGTGGGGTGAGCAGCGGGTTTTGGGGGCCCTCTGTGGTTGCGGGTCAGTATTCCTGAGCATGTCTTTAAAGCACATGGACACGATTTGCTGTTTTAATGACTTGTGGAAATTTTGGGTTAGTATTTTCAGAGATGTGGGATACTCGCCTGCATTTTGGTTTGATTTTCTAAACTTCAGCCGCAGCAGGACGGGCGGCGCGGCCCATGAGCACCCGGGGCTTTTCCGCTGGCCTCTGCCCCCACATCCCCACCCTGTACACCCGCACCTACAGCCCTTCTCACCCTTCCTGCAGCCCTGCTGCAACCACCTGCAGCCCTACCCCACGCACCTGCTGCTGCTCCCCGCCCCTGCACCTGCAGCCCTGCTCCCCGCCCCTGCAGCCCTGCTGCAACCACCTGCAGCCCCACCCCACGCACCTGCTGCTGCTCCCCGCCCCTGCACCTACAGCCCTGCTCACCCTTCCTGCAGCCCCTTGCCTACGCGTGGCTCCTGCCTCTTCAGCGGCCGGGCTCGCCTTGGCACTTGCTTCCCAGGACTCAGGGTGAAGTTCTTGCCTAGGGGAACCTGGTTTCTTCAGGAACCACCCCAAAGCGAGGGGAAGGTGAGGACATCTCCCTGCCCGTGGCTGACTGCAGAGCGGTGAGTCAGGGGACCCAGGGCTGGGCGGGCTGGATGTGGAGAGTTCTGCTTGGGTCATTTTGTGTCTTGGAGGAACATGGGTGTCAGGTCATTCCTGAGTGTGACCCCGTGGGTGCCCAGCACCCCTGAATGAAAGTGTGTCCCCGTGTTTGCTCCTGGCTCTTCCCTGCTACATTGATCAACCCCTAGGGTGGGTTTTCTGGGTTCTCCACTCTGTTCCATTGATCTGTGTGTTTTATTTCTGTAGCCTTATAATTTGGGGAACGTATTGTAAACTTTTTTGGGGCTGACATCCCCTTCCCTTCCCCAGATCTAGCAGGCAGGAGGGCAGTGTTGTGTCCCAGTCTCCCGGGATGCAGTTTCTGACCCAGTGGGTTGCATAGTGCCTGGGGCTCTGCATATCTCATGGAGTCTGAGAGGCTGCCCATGTTGGTCCTGGGCCCACATCTGAGGGCTGAGGCATCACTTACTGTTGTGCAGCCGATGTGTCCATTTAGAGCCTGGAAGAGGGAACTTTGACACCTGGAAACTGCCTCAGGAGGCAACTTTAGGTTCCTTGAATAGAATCCAGACTTTCCTGAGCCTTGAATGACCAAGAGCCACATGGCTGCCACACTCTGGCTACAATGTTTGGTTTTGAAAAATGGGCTTGTATTCACCAATTCAGTGTATTGAAACCTGTGACCATCTCTGTATTACTAAAGGACACACCCGAGATTCCCACAGCAGGGTCAACTGGGTGCTATCACCAATGGGGTCAGAAAGTTTCTCTATGGGGAATCATCTGAGACACTGAAGGGCCCTTTCCTAAGCTCTTGAGATCTTTTCTCTACTGATACCTGGCACTAAGAGGATCCCTCCTATTTTAGAGAGTGAATAAGCCACAATCACTCATTCACCTGGGAAGTGGACATTTTGTGGATAATCTACTTACTTTTTAATATTTAGAATCTGTTAAACTGATATTACCTCCTCCATTGTAAAACCTTTTATGCTTGCCTTGAACTCTTCAGGGTAGGAGAAAGAAATCGATGTTTATTGAGCACCTGCTGGACATTACCTGACCCTGTGCAACAAGTTCATTAGTTAAGTTATGTGAACTCATTGATGACACTATAGAGATATTATTCCTACTCTGTAGTTGAAAATCCTAAGGTCCAAAAGAGACAAGGAACTTGTGTTAAGATCATACAAATATGGAGAAAGATCAGGGATTTTGGACTCCATATTTGTGTCTGAGTCGGAGATTGTCAAATGAGGCTAAACTGTAAACCCCTCAAGCCCAGGGGGAGGGGAGGAGTGTGGGTGACCCTGTCCATCCTCAGAACAGCTCCATGGATGTTGGGTTTCCTCCTTCATAAGGAAGGAGTCTCAGGTTAAAACAAAAGTTTAATGTATCATTGTGTTACATGCAGATGCTGTCTTTAATGTTGCACATAATTTACTTAATAGTTTTAGAACTAGCTCTAATCCCAAAGGTGATTGCTACTTGTAAGACACTGCATTTCAAAGTAGACTTTTCTGTAATTATTCCCATACAGCAGGCTTAGCTGCTGTGCTGTACCTACCAGAGGGAATTCCTGAATATCTAGAACAACTGATAAGAAAGTGATGCCTCGGCAGTGACTGCAGTATTATTCAGGATAAGACCCCCCCTTTAATTGTTAATGTTTAGATCTATCAAATCTATACAAGTGGGAAATATACTAGAAGCAGTGACTAGTGTCCTCAGGATGTTGGTATCCATGGTGATTGTTTTGTTATTCATGTTTTTTCTGTTGACAGTTTTCTCAGTGAACTTGTGTCATTTTGTGATTAGATTTTAAAAAGGTTATTTACATAGTTCTAAAGTTTAGATTCTTGCATATCACTCTTAGTAATTCTCTTTCAGTATTGAAGAGCACACATCCATTCTCTGAAATAATTTTGATTATTTTTGTCATTATAATGGACCGAATGTAAAGTTGAGTGTAAAGATGTATGTCCTACTTAAAAAATGCCCTGGAGATCGAGGCAGCTCTCCTGCCTGCCTGTGACTGTGCAGGTGTTTCTTTTCACAAACCTTTTGCGTTTGCAGCTCTTTCTGCCAGCTTGTGTCTGTGCACTGTCCTTTACTTACTTTCACTTTTATTTTTATTATTTTTTAAAGATTTATTTATTTATTTATACAAGCACTGGGTACAGTCAGAAATGCGGGAGGGTGAGAGAATTCCCCAGAGCCAGAGCGGGGAACAGAACAGGCAGACTGACGAAGTACACTGCTGAGGGGAGCAGTGGGCACGGCAGGAGAGGTCTGCGTGCCATGTGGGACCCTTGCCAGTGGCCGTGAATCGAACCGGTGCTGCAGAGGCTTCGGGCAGTTTTGCAGCCAGTGCTCAACCACTGTGCCACCGGGGAGGCCCTTACCTTCAATTTTAAATTGTCCTTTAGATATAAACTAAATACAAAAAAATTCTCTGGAGTTGAAAATAGGTCTATTTCATCGTGATACATGTTCTTAAGCATTTTGTGACAAGCGTTTCTCTATCCAAGCACAGGCTGTGATCGCCTCCCATCTTTATTAGGTTTGCCATAGTGGGCATAGGGCCAGCTCCAAACAGCAGCCTTAGCAAAATAAATTTCTTTGCTTTAATAAAATTTCTTTCTTTGCTTAAAAATTAATAAATTTCTTTGCAGTGTACTTACACTGCACCAAATAAAAGGTGGTAAGGCACACCTTGAAGTTATTGTTGGTTCAAATCCAGAATACCACAACAAACCTAATATTGCATTAATCAAGTCACTACTTTTTTGTTGGTTTCCTGGTGTGAATAAATATTGTTTGCTCTATAGTGTAGTCTATTAAATGTGCAATAGTATTTTGTCTAATGAGAAAATACCCTAATTAGATATCACCAAGACATGAGGTGACCATATACTTTTGGGAAAATAGCGCTGCTGGACTTGCCCCAGTCCAGGTTGCCACACACCTTCAATCTGTGAAAAGCAGTATCTGATAAAGCAAAGCAAGCAGGATGGGGTGTGCCTTTATAGACACTTCTGAAAATGATCCTTTGGGTTTTAATAAAGTATACACATCTGGATAAGTGGACTTCAATTTAATGATGATGTCTGTACATAACTATTTTTTCAGCAGTTATGTCAGTATGGGAGGGTGTGTATTTTTTAAAGTCCTTACTCATTTATGCATACAAGAACTTGGGCACAGTCCAGATGTGTGGGGGGTGAGAGGACCCACCTGAGACAGAGCAGGGAACAGAACAGGCACACCAACTGAAACACACTGCTGAGGGGAGCAGCGGTTGAGGCAGGAGAGGTTGCCGCGCCATATGGGTCACTCCCTGGCAGGCAGGGGGAATCGAACTCGTGCTGCAGTGGCTGCGGAGAGCCTCATAGTCTGTGTCTCAACCCATTGCGCCACCAGGGAGGCCCGGGAGGGTGTATATTCTTTTCTATGATAGAAAGTACTGTGAACACTCAAGGTAGTGAACAAGAGTTAGCTAAGTGCCTGCAGTCTGCCAGGGTCTGGGCTATACACACAGCATTTTTAAAATTTATTGTGGTCTTTTAAAAATGTAAAAAACTTACAACTACCATTGGTTGAATCTCAGTTGTAAGTAGAAAATAGGGATTTTAGTTTTTATTATGCTACTGAACAGCTGCAGAGGAAACACATATGACTTGGCTTCTGGCTAAATTCTTCCCCAGGCTGTAAATCCATGTGTCTGCATTGAAGGAGCCAGTACTCCCTGCCACCACACTCTGATCCTTTTGCTCCCCAAACTGGACATTACTGTCCAAATTTGGGATCATGGCAACGTTGCTGTGCTTTATTGCTTTGAATCATTGGTGTTTTTTAAGATTTATTTTTATTTATTTATGCATTTGTATTTATTTATGCATACAAGAACTCTACCAATTTCTAAATCAAAGTTTGTTTTTCTTTTTGTTTAAAGATTTTATTTATTTTTGTGTAGAAGACCTGGGGTGCAGAGGTGTGAGGTGATGAGAGGATTTACCAGAGACAGAGTGGGGAGCAGAGCAGACAGATCTACTGAAATACACTGCTCAGGAGAGCAGTGGTAATACAGGAGAGGTCTGCTGTGCCCTATGTGGGTTAGCTCCATGGTTGGGGATCTAACTTAGGCCGTATTATGGGCCATTGTGGTGATAGTGCTGAGACTTAAGCCCTAGTCTACCAGGGAGGTCCTCAAAGTTTGTTTTGATATTGGATAAGCATAATTATTTGTTGAGCTCATTTAATGTTATGGAATACTAATATAAATGTTTAAAAGTTATATTTGAAGGTGGACAAAAATATTTTCATTATGGATCTGATGGTGGGTATTGTCTCAGAGGCTTGTAAATGTTATCTCTGAGACCTGTGGAATTGGTCATATTCTTTAGATGCAGACTTTACTATTTGAGGCCAATTGAAAAACTGGCATCTGTTATATAATGGAAGATGTAGTGATCATTTTATTTTACATTAGATAATTTAGAATATTGTAAGAGCTAATATTCAGAATCATCTGGAATCATTGGTGAGCTGAGTCTGTGTGGGTGACTGCGGCATTGTTTTCTCTCTGAGTCCAGGATAATGTATGTGCTGTTGCTTGGACATCCTCAGTGGCCACTTTGTTCTGGTGGGTTTAGAGTGAACCTCCTCTACTGTTTGTTCCCAATATTTGGTGTTGAGTTTTCATGGTTTCCATATTGTGGAAAATAAGCTAAGGTCATACATGTAACAACACTAAAAGTAGCCTTTCACTTGAGTCTGCAGATAATTAATTTTATAGAACAACTTGTAGGGTGCTTATTTATCATTAGTGTACATTGGAAAGATTGTGACATTTGCAGTGACAGGTGCCTGTTTTCCTTAAGTACTGGAAGAGAACAAGAAGAACGTTTACAGGGGCCTCCCCAGTGGCACAGTGGGTTGAGCACCATGCTGTGAAGCTATCCACAGCTTTCTGCAGTGTGGGTTCAATCCCCGGCCAGCCAGGGCCAACCCACATGGTGAAGCCGAACTCTCCTGCCTTGCCTGCTGCTCCCCTCAGCAGTGTCTTTGATCCGTCTGCCTGTTCTGCCTCCCGCTCTGTCTCTGGTGAATTCTCTCATCCTCCCGTGCCTCTGACTGTACCCCAGTTCTTGTATAAATAAATATTTTTTAAAAAGATTTATTTATTTATTTATTTATTTATTTATTTATACAAGATCCGGGGTACAGGCCAGATGCGTGGGAGGGTGAGAGGATTCACCAGAGACAGAGCAGGGAACAGAACAGGCAGACTGATGAAAAACACTGCTGAGGGGAGCAGCGGGTGAGACAGGAGAGGTCTGCCGCGCCATGTGGACCCTCACCGGCTGGCTGGGATCGAACCGGCACTGCAGAGGCTGCAGACAGCTTCACAGCATGGCACTCAACTGCCTGCGCCACCAGGGGAGTTCCCTAAATAAATCTTTTTTAAAAAAGAAGAATCTTTACGATTTTAAGATAGTTTTTGTATCAAGAATTTTTATATGAACGAAGCAGGCTGAGGTCTGAGTATCCCTAACATACCAATGCTATGCTCATGTTCTGGGAAGACAGTCTTTTCTGTTAGCAGGGTATCTGGGTGTTTCTGCTGAAATGAATGTCTTATGTGATCTTATGTGAACCACAGATATTAATGAATATGTAGAAGGTACCTTAGTTAAGATTACAGGGAGATAATCAAGGGTTAAAACGAGTGGCCATCGTGTACAGTTCACTTAAATGTTTATGAATGAAACCTTGCGATTTTGTATCACTCATTAGGGATGAAGAAGGTTGTGGCTTACACCCCATGCTGCCAAAACTGCTACAGCCAATGTGCTCATGAACAAAAGGGCACGGAGAAGTGTCTTGTCTTATATGCCTTCCTGTGTAGAACTCAGAACCCCAAAGAAAACTGAGGTGAGTGTCTGAGTTGATGCTTGGTGAGCAGCAGACCAGGTCAGGTTGCCAAGGAACAGCCCTTCAGCTGTGTTCCTCTTACACCTTGGAATCACAGAGCTGTAAGCATGAGGCAGCTTTGGAGCTGTAGCTGCCTAGTCCTTTTCCTATCAAAATAGCATCTCATAATCATACTATTTACTCTCTCAATGAAATCTTTTTGAAGTGTATTGCCTACCATGCAGAAACTCTTTACTATGATGTGAAGGTGAGTGTGTACCTTGATTCTCCATCTACTCAATAGATCAGGTGGGCAGTGCTGATGCCTCTCCCCTGAGGTGGCCACTTCCATGACACTTCCTAGTCCTGCCAGTTGCTCTTCCTGCTGTTTGCTCAGGCTGTCTCCAGATTATGCTGACTAAACACAATTTTTTTTTTCATTAGGCACGGCAGGCTGCGCTACCCATGCTGTCCTTTGACAAGGTCTGGGCATTGGGGGAGACTCCCGAGAAGAGAAGAGTTCCTGCACTTCCCAGATCTGAACTAGGCAGTCTCCATAGCAATGCCTGCTAATGCTCTCCTGTTTGTTCTTGGTTAATGCTGAAGTAAAAACTTAATTCAGACCTAGACGCTAATTGGTTTATTGTTCTTCCGCTTGAATCATTATTAAAGAAAGTAAAAAATGCTAAAGGTATAGTCAGGAAAGAAATGTTTTGGCACTGAGAATTATGGAGAACAACCTGCCCTAAACCAGCTGTGCTTGGAAACCGTAGCCTAACCCAGGGGGTATGTGTTTGCGGCAGCAGTACATTTCCTGGTGTATGCAAAGGGTCAGTAGTTCACAGGCTGTGTGAAGGTTAGGTATTTATAGTTAAGAGTTAGACTTCAGTAGAACTAACATAGATTTGATGAGTTTCTTTAGGCCACTTTGAAGTAATTGATAAATTATCCAAGTTAATCGAGTGCTAAGGAGATAGGTTGATTTCAGTAATAGAATATAGACTAGGGCTTTCACGCCCACTCTGAAACTAGAAAAGTTTAATAGAATGATTGTCACCAAATGTGCTGTCTGAAATAATTGATCATGTTAGAAAATGAGCTGTACTAAGAAAACTAATTGTCCCTCATGTTTTTTAAGGTAACCAAAGAAATGCCCTTTTGGTGTGAGACCAAGGGAGTCTCTGTACATTCATGAGAAAATATGTAATGATTGTCTTTGTTCTGCTTCGATGCTTATGTTGATGTAATCTCACCGCTTGCCTTACTGTATAAATAAAGACCCGCTGAGACCCTCAGCAGGAGATATTTGCACCAGAGAGAGTGTCTATGTCTACCTCACTCCACTTCTCCTCAGCCCCCCAAGTTTTCGTCGACGCCGTCCTCTCCTTTCAGGGACTCCTGACACGACATTCAGCAGGAGCGGGTCTCCAGAAATTAGGCCCCATGTGTCTTCTTCTTCCTCACTTACTTGGGATGCTACAAGGATACAGAAGTACCTTCCTCCAATCCTACATATTCTATCATCAAGACATTCTCAGTGGTGTCAGTAGCAACTGGAATAGGGTACAAACTGATTGTTGGAGACACAGGAAATGGTTTTTGTGTGTGTGTGTGTGTGTGTGTGTGTGTGTGAGAGAGAGAGAGAGAGAGAGAGAGAGTGCACACATATAGTGCATCCACAGATAATTACCTGTGGCATTAAAATTTCATGATTAGGAGAAAAAAAACCTCTTTTTATTTCTTTACCCTTTTATTTTACTTCCTAAACTTTAAGATAGTTTAGTTTTTTCATTTGCTGGTATACTGAGCTAATGTTCCTTTTTGAGAGTCTAGAGTATTTATTGCTTCTACATAATGGAACTTTTTGTGTCCTTGGTTCTAGTGCAAAGGTAGCATCAAAATCTTGAAGAAGACAGATGGAGAGACGGAATGAAATGTTGGCCGGGGTGAGGTGAAATATGTGCTGTAATTCATTCCTGAGGAAAGGACAACTGCTCCACCCTTCTGCAGAGAACTGCGAGCTTAGACTATTTCTACTGCCTGTTCTAGTAATTGTATATTTTTTGGAAATGACCTAAGGAAATGCTGGAAATACTGATACAATCTACGTATAAAACTATTGACCAACACCTGCTCTATAGCAACAAATGTTTGGAAACATCTACAGGAAAACCCTCGGGAACGGGTGAATAATCACTGTATGTCCATATGATGATGGGCAGCAGTTCGAGGGGAGACCATGACTAGGGGGGCAGAGGAACGCTGCGGGGTCCTGGGGGGACAAAGGCAGAGAAACGGCGGAGGCGCCCCCTGGCGGGGAGGCCGTGAAGCGGGCGCCGCGGAGAGTGTGATGGCGGCGCCCGGGCGGGAAAGGCGGGCACGGGTGGAACGGGATGCAGCGCCAGGAGCGATGGGAGGAGCAGCGGGCGGGGCCGGGACGGGCAGGGAGGCGCGTGGACGGGGGCGCGGAGATGGGGAGCGTGCGGGGCCGGGACGGGCAGGGACGGGCTTGGCACGGGGAGGTGGAGCGGGCGGGGCTGGGCCGGGCGGGAGGAGCGGGCGGGGCCCGGAGGACAGGGACGGGCGCGGGGGGGGGGGGGGTCGCGGGGGTGCGGGGAGGAGGAGCGGACGGGGCCCGGAGGGCAGGGACGGGCGTGGGACGGGCGTGGCGCGGGGGAGGAGGAGCGGGCGGGGCCCGGAGGGCAGGGACGGCGTGGGACGGGCGTGGGACGAGGAGGAGGAGCGGGCGGGGCCGCGAGGGGGCGGCAGGACGAGGGCGGAGCGGCCCGTCGTGAGCAACACGCAGAGTGAGCGCGGGTCGGGGGATTGGGGGACAGGGGGCTGGGGACCGGTGAGCAGCGAAGCCGGGGAAGAGGAGGCGCCAAGGCCGAGGCGCGGGGGAGACGCGGCCGGGCCCGCGGGAAGGAGCGGGGGCGCAGGAGGGCGCGGGGCGGGGCGCGGCTTGGGGCGGGCGGGGCCGGGCGCGGGGAGCAGTGGGGGCGGCGCCCAGGAGGGCGTGAGGGAGGCGCAGGCGCGAGTCTTTCACTCCACATAGACGCTTCTCGCCTTTCAGGGGCGCCCGCGGCTCTGGGACATTATTTTGGGGCAGACGCGGCCTCTGGCCCCGGGTCACTGAACCCTGAAAAGCCGGCCCGGCGGGCGTGGCCACCGAGCGTCCAGGTGTGTCCGGGCCGCCCCCCTGCACGCCCCCTGCCTGCCCCCTGCCCGCCCTGCTGTTATAGGACAGGGAGAGGGGCAGCCCAAGCCCCGCAAACCTGCCTATTTTAAATGGGTTCTGCCATCCGCCGCATCAACACAAAACATATGAGACTTTAATGGGAAGGATCTTTAATAAAACTAGGAAACAATACAGGTAAGGCAAAGAGTCTAGTTTCTAAATGAAGCACCCAAAGTGACCCGTCCCCTCGTGGGTAAAAGTCCATCCATATGGGATTGGCCCAGAACAAGGCCCCAAAGCCTGCTACAAGTCTAAAGCATCTTCCAGTGGGGACCCACAGAAAAGGGT
Organism: Talpa occidentalis; assembly: GCF_014898055.3. Classification (NCBI taxonomy): domain Eukaryota; kingdom Metazoa; phylum Chordata; class Mammalia; order Eulipotyphla; family Talpidae; genus Talpa; species Talpa occidentalis. Next base: position 119,222,585 of record NW_023605194.1, read on the forward strand.
CACAAACAACTGGACAAGCCCGGAAGGAAAAGAGCAAAATCAACATCAAGATAAAAGCTGCCATGGTCACCTCCCCACGGGTCTCACCCACATCTGTGTCACCCAGTCCACGACCAAAAGACAAGCGCAGTTTCTTCACGTGTCTCTAGGCTCCATGCGCCTCCTCCAGGTCTCCTGGCTCCATCCTGCTTCCTTCCTCAGTCTCTTCTGCAGCTTCTCCTCTTCCTGCTCAGCTCCACCCTCCCTTGGGTGGGGCAGGGAACCTCCCCCTTTCCTGGGGACCACCCTGTTACACTGCTGCTTGCCCGTGCCTACCCCAGCTGCGCGCGGCTCCCTCCGGCGTTCCTGGCGTCCTGGGCTGCGAGGAGGTCGGCGCTGCGGGGCGCGCCCCTCAGGACCCCGCGGGACCCGCGCGCGTCGCGGGAGGACGAGGTGAGCCGGGGGAAGGCGGGCGGGAGGGCGAGCGCGTCTCCCTGGGCGGCTGAAGGAGGTTCCGGTCAGAAGAGGGGGGGGCTGGTGAGGAGAACTTGGGGGGTCTTTGGGGTTCAGTTTTGAGCACGGAGTCACCTAGGGGGTCAGTTTCATGCCTGATGGGACCCCCTGACGGCCGTGGGTCCCCCGAGTTTGCTCCGGCTCCTGGTGCCTCGAGGCTGCGCCTGGGGGCTCTGGGCGCTGCTCTGCCTGGGCCGCGTGGCTGCTACTGTGGGTGATGGTGTCTTTGGGGCAGACTGAGGTTTTCTGGGGTGACACCCCCTCCCCGCCCCGGGCCTAGCAGGCAGGAGGGAAGCCCCGGCCCGACCCCCAGTCTGAGCAGCCCGACCCGCCGTCCAGGCCTCGCCCGCAGGGAGGCGGCTCCTCGACCCTGGGCCCTGGAGGCCCCGGAGGAGGCTTAACCCGCCGGCCTGGGGCCCCTCGGGGCTTCTCGGAGAGGCTACACCCCGTCAGCGCCTCCAGGGAGGGGCTCGGGCGGGGCGGGGAGCAGACGCCCCTGTGGGAACAGCGCGGGCCTCGGGGCCACCGCTCACTTCTCCTACAATGGAAACTCCAGGTCTCAGTCTTTGAATAGTTTTCTGAGAGTAAAACCCCTCGGGCGGCTTCCCGGGTTAAAACCCTCCATGTCAGGACGTTTCCCTCCATCGCCTGCCCCGCCTGCGCGACGGCTCTTTCCATCCAGACCCTGCCCTGTCCCCGCCGCCCCTTGTCCTGCCCCCGCAGCCTGGGCCTCGGCACATGGGCCTCCTGCCTGGGCCCTTTCTGGGTCCCCTGTCACGGGGAGGGGGCACGTTTCGGTGTTCTTGTTATGCGCCCCCCCCCCAGTTCGTTGGCTTCAGGGTGGGCTTGAAAGTGGAAGCGTTTGGGGGATGGAGCGGACGGCTGTCGTGGTTTCCAGCCAAGGGAAACATGCATGTGCTTGGGTCATGCGACAACCCTGAGAAAAACAGGCCAGCATTTCAGCTTCACGGCTTCATGGGGCGCCTCGCTGCTACTGCATGATGGAGACAAACCCTGTCACCGCAGGGCTTTCGCACCTGAGGTTCCGTCCTTCGTTGTGAAAGAATATTCTCAGGGGACCCTTCCCAGGTACTGTCTGTAATGCACCCCCCTACATTGACCGCAGTTCCAGCCTTTTATTCGTGACACCTGTCGCTACCTGAGACTGATTTCCCCCACCCTCATCCCTTTTACCTCATTACCCTTCCCCCGCCCTCTGAAGCTCAAACCTCACTGTTTATTAGCAGGTGCGGCTTTTATTAGTAATTAGCTTTATTGATTTGTTTGCTATGGAAGCTTCCAGTGTTTCTCTCAGTCATTCTATCTGGCTTTACCACACACGATTGCCTCAGACTCCGTCCATTTTGCTGTAAATGGTAACCTTTCATGTTTTTATGGCTGACTTGTATTCTGTAGTGTGGATCGACCTCATCTTGATCCAATGCTCTGTCAGTGAGCACTCAGGTTTTTTTTTTTTCTTTGCATGTAACTGTGGTACAGGCCAGAGGTGCAGGGGTGTGTGTGAGAGGATTCACCAGAGGTGCAGCGGGGAGCAGGGCAGGCATATCTAACTGCAATCCACTGTTGAGGGGAGCAGTGGGGAGACAGGGTGGGTCTGCTGCGCCATGTGGGTCAGCTCCCTGGCCGGGGATGAAACTCAGGCCTTAGTCGTGATAGTCCTGATACTTAACCCCTAGGTCACCAGGAAGCCCTGGTTGTTACCGTTTTTTAGTGATAATCTGGTTGTAAACATGTGGAGGAGGTTGCCTGACATTCCCTGTGCCTTCCAGATTCCTTTCTCATATTGATGTGTGTTGTCAATGTGTCAGATCTATGTGCATTTTTTTTCATTGTTATAAATTATACATAATATTTACCACTAAATATTTTTAAGTCAGGCATGTTATGGTATTAACTACATTGACATCATTGCACAAATATCCCACCATCCTGGTCTAGGATGTTTCATTCCCCTTGTTAAACAAAGCTCCCCATTCCTCTTCACCTCATCCCCTAGCAACCACATTCTACTGCTGTCTCTGAATTTGACTGCTCTGGACCCCTAATAGAAATGGAATTATACCCTGTTAGTCCATTTGTGTCTTACTTAACATAATGACTTTAAGGTTCCTACCGTTGTAGCATGTATCAGAATTTTCTTAATTTTTTAAAAAATATTTTATTTTATATAATTCTTACATCATTTTTCATTTTTGCACAATGTATGCATTTTATTTTTTTATGACTTATGAAGCAATAACGGTATTTTATTATTTTTCCTTTTTTAAAATAATAAATTTTATTTTTATATTCCCCATACAATTGCAACCCCCCCATTCTGACCCCAATCCCTCCCCTCCCGCCCCCCACCCCCCAAAAAGTGTCTCTGGTTCATAGTTTTTTTGTTGATTTTGATTTTCACTTATAGTTATTCAATTTCCTGGTCCCTTATTTAAGTTTTCTAGATTCCTGCTATGAGTGAGACCATCCGGTATTTTTCTTTTTCTTTCTGGCTTATTTCGCTGAGCATGATCCCTTCCAGCGCCATCCATGTTGCTGCAAATTGCATGTGTTTATCTTTTTTGAATGCTGAGTAATATTCCATGGTATATATGTACCACATCTTCTTGATCCAGTCATCTATTTTTGGGCATTTGGGCTGTTTCCAAAGCTTAGCTATTGTACATAGTGCTGCTATAAACATAGGGGTGCAGGTGTTATTTGGAATTGATGTTTCTGTGTCCTTTGGGTAAATACCTAGGAGTGGAATTGCTGGATCCTATGGAAGCTCTATGTTTAGTAGGTCCAGAAATCTCCACACAGCTCTCCATAGTGGTTGGACCAGTTTGCACTTCCACCAGCAATGCAGGAGAGTTCCTTTTTCTCCACACCCTCGCCAGCATTTGTTGTTGCTAGTTTTTTTAATATGTGCCATTCTCATTGGTGTAAGATGGTATCTCATTGTAGTTTTTGTACCAAATGCAAATGAGATTTGCATTTCCCTGATTACAATGGATGTTGGACATTTTTTCATATGCCTGTTGGCCATTTGAATTTCCTCTTTGGAGAAGTTTCTTTTTAGCTCTTCTGCCCATTTTTTGACTGGATTATTTTCTTTGTTTTTATTTAGTCTCATCAGCTCTTTGTGGATTTTTGTGATCAGTCCTTTATCATTAGTGTTGTGTGCAAAAATTTTCTCCCAGTTGGTGGGGTTTCTCTTTGTTTTTGTTATTGTCTCTTTTGCTGTGCAGAAGCTCTTTAATTTGATGTAGTCCCAGCTGTTGATCTTTGCCTTCACTATCACTGCTTTGGGTGATGTATCTGTAAAGATTTCTTTGAGGTGCATGTCATGTAGTGTTTCGCCTGTATTTCCTTCTATGTATTTTATAGTTTCAGGTCTTATGTCTAGTTCTTTAATCCCTTTTGAGTTGGTTTTTGTGCATGGTGTGAGGTAATAGTCAAGCTTCATTCTTTTGCATGTAGCGACCTAGTTTTCCCAGCACCATTTATTGAACAAACTTTCTTTGCTCCAGTGCATATTCTTTGCTTCTTTGTCAAAGATTAGTTGACCATAAATCTGTGGGTTTATTTCTGGATTTCCTATTCAGTTCTGTTGGTCCATGTGTCTGTGCTTGTTCCAATACCATGCAGTTTTGATGATTATGGCTTTGTAGTATAGTTTGAAGTCTGGGCGTGTGATGCCTCCATTCCCTTCTTTTTATTCAGGAGAGCTTTGGCTATTCGGGGTTTTTGGTGATTCCATATGAATTTCATCAATAATTGTTCTATTTCTTTGAAGAATGTCATTGAAATTATTATTGGAATAGCAATTAAATCTGTATATCGCTCTTGGTATGATGGCCATTTGAATAATGTTAATTCTTCCAATCCATGACAGGGGATATCTTTCCATTTCTTTGTGTCTTCTTCTATTTAGCAGTGTTTTATAGTTTTCTTTGTATAGGTCCTTTACCTCTTTTTTTTTTTAATTATTCTTTCTTTCTTTATTTTTTTGTTTGTTTGTTTGTTTATACATGCACTGGGTACAGTCAGAAGCGCGGGAGGGTGAGAGAATTCACCAGAGCCAGAGCGGGGAGCAGAGCAGGCAGAAGGACCAAAGTACACTGCTGAGGGGAGCAGCGGGCGGCAGGAGAGGTCTGCGCGCCATGTGGGACCCTCCTCTGGTGGCCGGGGAGCAGCCGGGGATCGAACCGGCGCCGCCGCCAAGGCTGCGGGCAGCTTCACAACCCAGCGCTCAACCGCTGCGCCACCGGGGAGGCCCTAGGTCCTTTACCTCTTTTGTTAGATTTATTCCCAAGTATTTGATTTTTTTGTTTCAATAATAAAAGGGATGTTTTTTTTATTTCTTCAGATTTATTGTTTGTGTATAGGAAGGCTACTGATTTTTGTGTGTTGATTTTGTATCCTGCCACTTTAGTAAACTGACTGATTAGTTGAATTAGTTTTTCTGTGGAGTTTTTGGGTTTCTCTATGTATATTATCATATCATCTGTGAATAGTGAGAGTTTAACTTCTTCTTTTCCTATTTGGATTCCTTGTATGTCTTTCTCTTATCTTATTTCTCTGGCTAGGACTCCTAGTATTATATTGAAAAGCAGTGGTGAGAGTGGATATCCTTGTCTTGTTCCAGATCTTAATGGAAATGCTTTCAGCTTTTCGCCATTGAGAATGATACTGTCTGTTGGCTTGTCATATATGGCCTTTATGATATTGAGGTATGTTCCTTGTATCCCAAGAATTTCAAGGGCTTTTATCATGAATGGGTGTTGCACTTTGTCGAAAGCTTTCTCAGTATCGATTGATATTATCATATGGTTTTTATATTTCTTTTTGTTGATGTGTTGGATTGCATTGTTTGATTTTCGGATGTTGAACCATTCTTGTGTCCCTGCAATAAATCCTACTTGGTCATGGTGAATTATCTTATGGATACATTGTTGGATTCTGATAGCCTAAAATTTTATTGAGGATTTTTTGCATCCGTGTTCATTAGAGCGATTGACCTATAGTTTTCTTTTATTGTGTGTTGTCCTTGTTTGGTTTTGGTATTCGTGTAATGTTGGCTTCATAGAACGTGTTTGGTATTATCCCTTCTTTCTCAATTTTTTGAAAGAGTTTGTGACGGATAGGCACTAATTCGTCTCTGAATGTTTGGTAGAATTCATTTGTAAATCCATCAGGTCCTGGACTTTTGTTTTTGGGGAGGTTTTTGATTACCGTTTCAATTTTGCTGCTTGTAATTGGTCTGTTTAGGTGTTCTATTTCTTCTTTATCTAGCTTTGGATGATTGTAGAGTTGTAGGAATATGTCCATCTCTTTTAGATTGTTGAACTTGTTTGCATATAACTGTTCATAGTAGTTTCTGATTATTCTTTTGATTTCTTCTGTGTCTGCTGTGATTTCTCCTCTCTCATTTGTGATCCTATTTATTTGTGCTTTCTCCCATTTTTCCTTTGTGAGCCTGGCTAGGGGTTTGTCTATTTTATTTATTTTTTCGAAGAACCAGCCTTTGGTTACATTGATCTTTTTGATTTTTTTTTATTTTCGATTTCATTTATTTCTGCTTTTTTATTATTTCTTCTACTGGTTTTTGTTTTTGTTTCTTTTTCTAGTTCTTTGAGCTTTGAGATTAGGTTGCTTCTTTGAGTTCTTTCTTGTTTCTTGATGTGAGCCTCAATTGCTAATTATTTTTCTCTTATTACTGCTTTTTCTGCGTCCCATACATGTAGGAAATTGGTGTTCTCTTTGTCATTCAACTCAAAGTATTTTTAAATTTTTTTGATCTCCTCATTAGTCCAGTGGTCTTCCAGTAATGTGGGTTTAAATCTCCATGAGGTAGGAGAGTTCCTTGCCTTCTTCTAGTTTGATGCCTTCATGGTCAGAGAAGATGGTTGGTATGATTTCAATTTTGGTGTATCTGTTGATGTTTGTCTTGTGTCCCAGTATGTGGTCGATCCTGGAGAATGATCCGTGTGCACTTGAGAAAAATGTGTACTCAGATTTTTTTGGGTTTAGTGTTCTGTAGATGTCTGTTAAGCCCATGAGCTCTAGATCCTTATTTAGAGCTTTAGTGTCCTTACATGTTTTTTGTCTCATTGATCTATCCATTGTTGATAGTGGTGTGTTGAAGTCTCCTACTACATATTTGTTTTCTCTGATGTCTGTTTTCAGAGATGATAATAGTTGTCTGATATGTTTTGGCGTTCCTTCATTGGGTGAGTATATGTTAATGAGTGTAATTTCTTCTTGAAGTATTGTCTCCTTGATCATAATGTAGTGACTGTTGGGGTCTCTTTTTACCTTTTTGAGTTTGAAATCCATTTTATCTGATATAAGTTTAGCTGTTCCTGCCTTCTTTTTTGGTCCATTTGCTTCTACGATTGCTTTCCATCCTTTAACTTTGAATCTATTTTTATCTTTTGTAGTTATATGTGTTTCCTGGAGACGGCAAAAGGTTGGGTTTTGTTTCTTAATCCAGCTTGCAACTCTGTGTCTTTTTATTGAAGAGTTTAGTACATTTATATTTAGGGTTAATATTGATATGTTAGCATCTGTATTTGCCATTGTGTTTTTCTTTCCTCTGATTTTATTTATTCCTTTAGTAACTGTTTTTTTTTTTGCCTTCTTTCATTGTTATTCATCCCTCTGTTGGTTTTGGCTTTAGGACTCCTTGTATTTTTTTTGGAGTGGGGGTTTAGTCGTAATGAAATTCCAGAGTTTCTGTTTGTCTGTGAAGGTCCGTATTCTTTCTTCATGTAGGAAGGAAAACTTTGCAGGATGGAGTATTCTTGGTTGGCATTTGTTGTCTTGGAGTCTGTTGACTATGTCCCTCCACTCTCTCTTGCCCGTAGTGTTTCTTCCGAGAAGTCTGATGTCAGCCTGATTGGTTTTCCTTTGTATGTTATCTGTTTCTTCTCTCTTGTCATCTTCATTATTTTTTCGTTGTTTTGGGTTCTTGGGAGCTTTACTATTATGTGTCTTGCTGTATTTTTCCTTTCATCATGGAACTTTGGTGTTCTTCTTGCTTCTTGTATGTCTATTTTCAGCTCCTTCTTCACATTTGGGAAGTTCTCTTCAATTATTTCCTTGAATATTTTCTCTGTTCCTACATCTCTCTCCTCTCCTTCTGGGATTCCTGTAACTCTTATATTTCCTTTGCTCATGGAGTCAGATTGTTCCCAAAGTTTTTCTTCAGTCTTTTTCATTCGTGCTTCTCGTTCCTTTTCTGTTTTGGTTCTTTTTATTTCTGTGTCTTCCAGAGTGCTTATTCATTCTCTCATTTTATCTATTCTGTTATCACTGCTTTTCCCAGCATTCTTTAGCTCCTCCGTTAATTCTTTGATCGCCTGCATTTCCTTCACTTCCCTCTTTAGGGACTCAATTTCGTTCTTCTGAGTGATGTTTTCCTTAATGAGTTCTGTCATTTTTTTTTATCATGGCAATTTTAAATTCTCTTTCTGGATGGCTCAGAAGTTCTTCCAAGTCACTGTTGTTGCAAGCTGGTGGGTGGTTTTCTTTTTGTGGTGTGTCTTTTTCCTGAGGAGTTGCTAGGTTGCATGTAGTTTTTCTTCTCCCTGCTGCCTGTTTTCTAATTTTCCCTCTGCGTTGGGACACTGTGTCACTGGTACTGGCCAGCATCTTTTTGGTGTGCTCTTTCTGGGATTCAGAAACTGGTGGTCCAAATGAGTCAAATACTGTTATGCCAGAAGTCCAGTGAGGCAGTGGTACTTCGAGTATGTTAATGGTCACTGTCACAGAATATCATCTTATCCTGGGTTTAATTCCAAAGGTGTGTCTTGAAGTCCCACAGACTTCCCTGGAGGTGGAGTGGCTGGATTGCATTCTGGGCTCCAACTCACTGGATCCCCCTCTGGGCTCCAACTTCCTGCCATGTGGGACCAGTCTTGTGGGGGCCTTCAGCTCTCCTCTGGCTGCAAAGGGTGCCTTCTCCCTGTTTCAAGCAGTCTTTATTGAAGGAAGGTCCCTATTCTAAAATGGCGGGTTGGAGACGCACTTTCCTGCATGCACAGTCTGCCCCAGGGTTGGATGCCTGCTCCCTTCCAGGCTCGGACTGCTGGTCAGAAGGGGCCTGGTGTTGGGGTGCTTCCCGGCTCACATCTGGCTCTGCGGGGAGCCTTCTGCCCGTTTCAAGCAGTCTTTATTGAAGGAAGGTCCCTGTTCTAAAATGGCGAGTCGGAGATGCACTTTCCTGCACGTGCAATCTCAGAATTTTCTTCATTTTTAAGGCTGGATAATAGTCCATCACTTATATGCCACATTTTGTTTTTTCATTTATTCCTCCATCAACACTCGAGTTTTTTCTAGATTTTGACAGGTTGTGAGTAATGCTGATATGATTGTGGGCATACAGAAGTCTGTTTGAGTCGCTGTTTTGAATTCTTTTGATTTTCCCTAAAGTGGAATTGCTCTGTCATCCATTCAGTTTATACTTCATTTTCAAAGAAACAGCCAGAATGCTTTCCCATGGCAGCTGTGCCATTTTATATTGTTCCTCAAATGACAGAATCATACTGAAGATAATAGAGCTTTTGTTTATTCACCATTCGATGGACATTAACAGTATTTTCCCACTTGGCAATACTAAACCCTTCTACGGATGCCATCGTTTGGTGAAAATAGTGTCACAGAAGTCCAATCGTATGTGGGTCATGGACAACATGGCATCATTTGAAAAACTGGGTACACAACTAAGCTTATAGAAAATGGTGATTTTTACAATGCAGCAACAAAGAAAGCGAGAGACTATTTATATTCCAAAGGTGAAACTAAAAACTAGCAAAGTAACAAATTTAAAAGTTCATTCAAGATCACTTCAAGTTCACTAATGGTGCAGGTGGGAAAAACCTAATTCTCTCGTGCCAATTTATTGATCTTTATACTATAAGCATATTTTTATGTAGTTTCTTGTTTAATTGACATTTTCTTTTGACATGCTTTTTATGACTGATGTGATTTTTGTTTAGAGCAAAATATTTTTGTGCAGTTTAACAAAAAACACTTTTAGAAAGGTTACACAAATATCAAAAATCAAACATTTCTTTGAGATACACACACACACACATGCACACACACAACACAACTCCCGGCCTGAGGAAGAAAAGATCGCCAAGCTGATCAGTATGCAGTGATTGGCTCATGCTCAGGGTTGTTGAAATGCCTCATCTACCAATGCCCCACCCACTGGGCTGCAATTGTAATGTGAATATCAAGTCCTTCGAAAGGACTGGGGTTTTAATAGGAAGGACTGCTTGTCAAATGGAGTGATTTGATCTTACAGAATTAAAGTAAGTCATGGGTTTACTCTCCGTCTACATTTTGGCTGTTGTGAACAGTGGTGCTAAGAACATTCCTGTACAGGCTTTGGCTTTAATACCCACTTTCAGTTATTTGGGGTACATATCTAGGAATGGAAATGTTCAACCATACAGTTACTCTGTCTTTGGTGGAAAATGTCCAGCTATGTCATGTATAGTTTGCCAAGCTTTTGATTTCCTAAAACATACTTGATTTCCTCAAGCATACATAAAATAACAATATCTGGGGGCCTCCCCTGGTGGCTCATCGGTTGAGCGCTGGGCTGCAAGGCTGCGCGCTGGTTTGTTCCCTGGCCGCCGGTGAGGGTCCCACAAAAAACAAAACAAAACAATATCTGTTATTTTACAATTACTGACCATGGGATATATGTGAAGGGGTATGACACTGTTTATGTACTGAAGGGTTCATGCACTGCCACTTTGCTTTTAAGTGACATTTGACATTGGGAAATGACATTGGGAAGTATGGACTCTGCCATTTTTTTCCCCACTATTTTCTTGGCTGTTTGTGGGCCCTTGAAAATCCATATATTTAAGTTAGGATCATCTTGCACATGTTCCCTCCAAAGCCCTTTGTGCATTTTCATAGGAATCCCGTTCAACTGCACGTGTCATGATGATTGTCATCTAAACAATATCGATTCTTTCAGTTCACAACTGTGGGTGGTTTTCCCATTTATTTAGGGTTTCTTTCATCAGTATTTTCTAGTTTTCAGTGTACAAGTACTCCACTTGAGGCATAAATGGCTTCTTACATATTTTATTAATGTAGACATTGTGTCAAATGTATGTAATGTTTCCAAACATTCTTTTCCCTTTTTTACTAGTAGTGTATATACATGAAGTAAATGGTGGGTTATATTTAGAAAATTAGTTTACATTTTTAAAATTTTTCGTTATACATAAGATGATGTCATCTGCTGTTTGTGAATAGACAGAGTTTTATGCTCTCCTTTCATACACTGGATGCCTTTTATTTCTTTCTTTCTTGCTCTGGAAAGAATTTCCAGTAAAATTTGGAATGACGGTGGTGAGAATCAGTATCCTGGCCTCATTTTTTACACCTGGAGTAAGGCGCTCAGGTTTCAAAACTGAACATGATGTTCACAATTTTTTTTATAATACTCTATATTCTATTGATAAAATTTTCTTTATTCTGCTTTTTGAGTGATTGTACCATGAAAGGGTACTGGATTTTTCAGAAAGATTTTTCTGAATCACTTGATACGATCCATGTTTGTTCCTCATACAATTCATGGGTTTATTGCATGTCTTAGTTTTAGTATGTTAACAACTGGACTTTCTGGGATAGACACTAGTTTGTAGTGTATCCACCTTTTAATGGGCTGTTGGTTTTATATTGTTATTTTGTGGAGGATTCGTAGGCATGAAAGGTCCAGGTCTTTAGTTTTCTGTTCTTGTGATGAATTTTTTTGATTCAAGTGATTATAGTTGGGTGTTACTGGTTTAGAAAAATAGGGTCAATTTCTTTGGTTAGGAATTCAGGTAATAATTTGAGTAAGGGTGAGGGTTATTGTGTATGATGGTTAGGCTTTATGATAACTAAGATGATAGTCATGATCTAGGGTTATGGTGAGAGCATATGTTCTGTTTCTGATTTGGATTGTTTTGAGAGCATGGATTTGGGGCCTGGTATGAGGTGAGCATGAATGAGTGTGTGGTTGTGTCTTTAAATTTTTTGTTTTTCCAACTAATCTATCTGCTGTTCATTGGATGGCTTTTCAGCTGTAGGGCTAGGGAGAAATTTCCCATCCTCCCTCAAACAGTGGTTGATGGTTCGTTCATTCGTGTTGCAGAATTTTATTCATGCATGTATGAATGACCAAATAATTTTTCCTGTACGATTCTAAGATCTTAGATGAGATCCTCTATCATAAAAGACAGATTATAGGAGAAAAGCAAACTGAACTTTAATAACATTTATATTTCTTATATACATGAGGGATAGCAGGGGAAACCTAACAACTCCATAAAAGATCCCAAGCTATCAGCCTCAGTGCCATCCTCAGGTAAAAACAAAACAGGAAAATGTCAGGAGAGGGGGATAGTCATGGAAGGTGATCAGGCAAAGAAAAACCAGCCAGGGAGTCATTGTTCTTTAGATGAATGCCCAGAGCTTACCATGGATGAGGTTGGTGGCTTGGTTTGAATTTGTTATTAGGACTGGTGATTTCCCTTATGAGTGTGCAACTCTCACAGAGGGGCAACTTCTTGTTTTTGAGAGATTCTCCCAATCTGCTGTTTTTAAAAATAGACCAAAAATAATCATGACGCCAATGAGATAGGCTCTGCATTCATATTATGGTTGTCAAGCGATCTTATGCCAAAGAGGCTTCTGTGGGGTCACGTTCTGCTCCCTTTCCCTGAAGGAATGACAGTTTGCTTATGCACTCTTCATTAAAGGACATCTTGATTTTTGAAAAGATTTTAGCCATTATGAATAGAGCATCTGCACATAATAACATGCTAGATTTTGTTTGAACATAGTTTTTCAAAGTAGTTGTCTAAATACTAGAGGCCTGATTGTTGAATCTGAAGGTGAGATTATTTTGTCTTTGGAAAACGCTGCCCAACTGTCCTCCAAAGCATCTGCCCATGCATTCCACTGGCAATGAAGGGGTCTTCCTGCTGTTCTCACCCTCCAGCAATGTGTCAACTGGTAAAGTGATATTGGGAGTTTAACAGTTCTTTGTAGTGATGTTTCCTTGTTTCAATTAACAACCCTTTAGTTATACATGAGAATGAATATATTTTGTGTGCCCATTTATTATCTGTATATTTTTGGTGAGATGTCTGTTCAGATTTGTGGTTTGCAAATTTGCTCCACTTTTCTTCTTGGCTTGTGGTTCTCTGAACAATCCTTTCACAAAAAAAATATTCACAGAAAATTTTTGATATTCTAAAGTCCACACTATTCATTAATTTTTTTTTGTAAGTGGTTTTCATGTTGTGTGTAAAAATTTCTCACCAAAGTCAAGGTCATGTAGATAATCTGTTTCTGCTGTGATTAATTATGGTTTACCATTTTTTATTTGCTTATGTATAATTTTGGTGATATTTGGTGTAAGTTGTAAACTTGTGTTCACATTTATTTCATTCCCACCATTTCCTCACTCTATCATTATTAATGGATATATCAAGTTGCTTCCCTTTTTGTTTGAATTTCCATCCTTTCATGAAATTAAAGTATAAATTCTTGGATGGGGACTGTGATTGTTGTGTAGACTACTGTACCCCACGGAGCACCCGGAGCCACTTTGATCCCTGCCATGCATGGTCACCTGCCAGGGGCCCTGGCTCTGCCCACCCAGAGGAGCTGGTTTCCTGAGGCCCCACCAGAGGCACCGCAACACTTTGGTGTTGGGACTACACTGGACTCCATGAGAAAAAGGTAAGGCGCAGTCAACACTTTGGTGTTGAGACTACATCGGACCCTGTGGACAAAAGGTAGGGAGTAGCGAGGAAAAGGTGAGGGGAGGTAAGGACAGAGGTAAAGAGGAGGAAGAGGGGAAGGAAAAGTGAACCTAGTGACACACACACACAGTCAGTCTTCATCAGTGACCTCACTCCCACACACAGTTGTTTTGTTCCCATCTCACCTGGTCACATCAGATACACATTCACACACACACGTAATTTCTCACACGCTGACACACAAGTATTTATTTCTCACCTTGTGCCTATGCGTATCAATATATCATGACTTTTTCTCACTGACTCGTTCACACACACTTGCCTTTACTTGATTTCTCACCTGGACACACACAGATGTATCATCTTTACTCCATTCCTGTTCTTGGTCAACCCACACGCACTCAGTCACCTCATTCTGTGTCGCCTTCCACACACACAGTCCGTTATGTTCCTCATCTGTGAACACATACACCATTACTTCATTCCTTACCTACTCACACATATAGACAGTTTCTCTTTGCTCACCTTGTCTCTCACACGTATACATGGTCACTTTTTTCTCACCTATTTTTACACACATAAACATAATCACCTTTTCTCACCCAACAATCACACACATTCACAGGTACCTGCACACGCAAAATCACTTCGTCCCTTACCTTTGAAGTTAAGCACAATAACACACAGTAACCTCATTTGTTACCTCATCTCACCACAAACACACATTTAGAATCACTTCTCACCTAGTCACACAATCAATTTCTTGATTTTTTGCCTAGCCACATGATGTTTTATTCCTCACTTAGCACATGCACACATCGAGTATGTTTGTTCATTCTTCACACAGAGACACACAGTTCCTTCATTCCTCACTTAGTAACAGGCAAACATACGAGCGACTCCATTTTTCTCCTGGTCTCACAACCATCTACTTTTTCCTTGTATTCACATAGACATACACACACTTACACAGGTGCTTCATTCTCCAAGGGTCGCACGCATATGTGGGTACTATGTTTGCTACTTAGCATCACATAAACACACAATCAGTTACTTTTTTCCCTTACTTGTTCTCACAAACACACATAATCAATTTATTTCTTACTTAGTCTTTCACAGTTACTTCTTTCTTTAGTAGTTACACACATATGCTTCACAATTACTTCAAGTCATCAGAACCACATGTACACAAAAACAGTCCTTTGCTTTTTATTTATTTTATTATGCATGCAAGAGCTGGGGTGCAGGCCAGAGGTAGGGAGGGGTGAGAGGATTCACCAGAGAACAGAGTAGGGAGCAGAACAGGTGGATTGTACCTTCCTTCACTTCTTTCCTCACTTTGTTCGATCAGTACACCCACAAGAAATTATTTTCCTCTTCCCTAGTAAAATGCTATAGTTCTATCAGTTTTCACCAGTCCCAAGTACATTTGCACGATTCCTCATGTCAGACTGTCACACATGCATTTATAGTTACTTCTTCCCTCATCTACTCTTTGACAGACACCATTTCTTCACTAGTCCACAATCACACAATTAATCTCATTCCCTGCAAGTCACACACACACACGGATAGCTTCATTGCTTACTGAATTCACTACTATACCCCATTAATTCATTTTGACCTAGCCTGTCTGTCTGTCCGTCTCCTGCAGGATTACTTCATCACCCAGCAATACACAGATATACTCACAATTAGCTCCTTACAGTCCTCCCTGGTGGCACAGGCAGTTGAGCACAGTGCTGTAAAGCCGTCCGCAGCCTCTGCAGGTTCAATCCTTGCTCTCCGGTTATACCCACATGGTATGGCAGACCTTTCCTGTCTCGCCCACTGCTCCCCTCAACAGTGTATTTCAGTCTGCCTGCCTGTTCTGTTCCCCACTCTTTCTCTGGTGAATCCTCTCACCCTCCCACACATCTGGCCTGTACCCTGGTTCTTGTCTGCATAAATAAATAAACCTTTGAAAAATTATCTTCTTACATAGTTTCTCCAACACACATTCTCTTTTTAAAATTTTTTACATCATTGTTTATTTTTAAACAATATTTGCTTCTCCCCACCTCCTCAGGTGTAGTCCCCATAGAATTTCCTTCCCCAGTGCACCCGTGCACCCTCACCTCAGTCCCCTGTGCTCTTCCCTCCCTTCCTCTGATCCATCTCCCTCCTCCTCCCCTGCAGTATGTCTCTGATTTATAATTGTCTGTTTTTGCTTTGTTGTGTTTTGTACTATTATTTTTTACACTGATGTCTTATTGGCTCCCCTAGATTCCTTCTATAAGTGAAACAATCCGATATTTTTCTTTGTTCTCCTGGCTTATTTCACTGAGCATAATTCTTTCTAGCTCCATCCATGTTGATGCAAATTGCATGAGTTTATCTTTTTTGAATGCTGAGTAATATTCCATGGTGTATATGTACCACATCTTCCTCATCCCGTCATCTATTTTTGGGCATTTGGGTTGTTTCCAGGTTTTGCCTATTGTAAATAGTGGTGCAGTAAACATAGTGGTAGGGGTTTCTTTTGGATCAATGTTTTTATGTCCTTTGGGTAGATTCCTAGGAGTGGAACTGCTGGGTCATATGGTAGCTCCATTTTTAATAGACCAAAGAACCTCCAGACAGCTTTCCACAGTGCTTGGACCAGTTTGCACTCTCACAAGCAGTGTAGGAGAGTTCCTTTATCACCACATCCTCGCCAACATTTGTTGTTGCTAGTTTTTTTGGCATGTGTTATTCTTACTGGCATAAGGTGGTATCTCAGTGTGGTTTTGATTTGCATTTCCCTGATTATAAGGGATGTTGAACATTTTTTTCATATGCCTGATGGCCGTTTGTATTTCCTCTTGGGAGAAATGGTTTTAATTTCTTCTGCCCATTTCTTTTTTTTTTTTTTGATCTTTGCAGAGGTGTGATGATTTATTGTTTTTGTTTGTTGTCTGTTTTTTTAAAATAAATTTTATTTTTATATTCCCCATACAATTGCAATCCCCTTATTTTGGCCCCAATCCCTCCCCTCCCCGCACCCCAACACCCATAGAGTGTCTCTGGTTCATAGTTGTTTGTTGATTTTGATTTTCACTTTTTATAGCTATTCATTTTCCTGGTCCCTTATTTAAGTTTTCTAGATTCCTGCTATGAGTGAGACCATCTGGTATTTTTCTTTTTCTTTCTGGCTTATTTCGCTGAGCAGGATCCCTTCCAGCGCCATCCATGTTGCTGCAAATTGCATGTGTTTATCTTTTTTGAATGCTGAGTAATATTCCATGGTGTATGTACCACATCTTCTTGATCCAGTCATCTATTTTTGGGCATTTGGGTTGTTTCCAAAGCTTAGCTATTGTAAACAGTGCTGCTATAAACATAGGGGTGCAGGTGTTCTTTGGAATTGATGTTTCTGTGTCCTTTGGGTGAATACCTAGTAGTGGAATTGCTGGATCCTATGGAAGCTCAATGTTTAGTAGGTCCAGAAATCTCCACACAGCTCTCCATAGTGGTTGGACCAGTTAGCACTCCCACCAACAGTGCAGGAGAGTTCCTTTTTCTCCACATCCTCGCCAACATTTGTTGTTGTGTTTTTTTAATATGTGGCATTCTCACTGGTGTAAGATGGTATCTCATGGTAGTTTTAATTTGCATTTCCCTGATTACTAGTGATGTTGAACATTTTTTCATATGCCTATTGGCCATTCGCATATCCTCTTCAGAGAATTTTCTTTTTAGCCCTTCTGCCCATTTTTTGACTGGATTATTTTCTTTGTTTGTGTTGAGTCTCATCAGCTCTTTGCAGATTTTTGTGATCAGTCCTTTATCACTAGTGTTGTGTGCAAAAATGTTCTCCCAGTCGGTGGGGTTTCTCTTTGTTTTTGTTATTGTCTCTTTTGCTGTGCAGAAGCTCTTTAATTTGATGTAGTCCCAGCTGTTGATCTTTGCCTTCACTATCACTGCTTTGGGTGATGTGTCTGTAAAGATGTCTTTGATGTGCATGTCATGTAGTGTTTCGCCTATATTTCCTTCTGTGTATTTTATGGTTTCAGGTCTTATGTCTAGTTCTTTAATCCATTTTGAGTTGATTTTTGTGTATGGTGTGAGGTAGTGGTCAAGCTTCATTCTTTTGCATGTAGCGACCCAGTTTTCCCAGCACCATTTATTGAACAAACTTTCTTTGCTCCAATGCATAGTCTTTGCTCCTTTGTCAAAGATTAGTTGACCATAAATCTGTGGGTTTATTTCTGGATTTTCTATTCGATTCCATTGGTCTGTGTGTCTGTTCTTGTTCCAATACCATGCAGTTTTGATGATTATGGCTTTGTAGTATAGTTTGAAGTCTGGGCGTGTGATGCCTCCATTCCCTTTTTTTTTTCAGGAGAGCTTTGGCTATTCGGGTTTTTTTGTGATTCCATATGAATTTCATCAATAATTGTTCTATTTCTTTGAAGAATGACATTGAAATTTTGATTGGAATAGCATTGAATCTGTATATTGCTTTTGGTAGGATGGCCATTTTAATAATGTTTATTCTTCCAATCCATGAGCAGGGGATGTCTTTCCATTTCTTTGTGTCTTCTTCTATTTCTTTTAACAGTGTTTTATAGTTTTCTTTGTATAGGTCCTTTTCCTCTTTTGTTAGATTTATTCCCAAGTACTTGATTTTTTTTGTTTCAATAATAAAAGGGATTTTTTTTTAATTTCTTCTTCTTCAGATTTATTGTTTGTGTATAGGAAGGCTACTGACTTTTGCGTGTTGATTTTGTATCCTGTCACTTTACTGAACTGATTGATGAGTTGAATTAGTTTTTCTGTGGAGTTTTTGAGGTTCTCTATGTATATTATCATATCATCTGCAAATAGTGATAGTTTGACTTCTTTTCCTATTTGTATTCCTTGTATGTCTTTCTCTTGTCTTATTGCTCTGGCTAGGACTTCCAGTATTATATTGAAAAGCAGTAGTGAGAGTGGACCTCCTTGTCTTGTTCCAGATCTTAATGGAAATGCTTTCAACTTTTCACCATTGAGAATGATACTGGCTGTTGGCTTGTCATATATGGCCTTTATGATGTTGAGGTATGTTCCCTGTATCCCAAGAATTTCAAGGGCTTTTATCATGAATGGGTGTTGCACTTTGTCGAAAGCTTTCTCAGCATCGATTGATATTATCATATGATTTTTATATTTCTTTTTGTTGATGTGTTGGATAACGTTGATTGATTTTCGGATGTTGAACCATCTTTGTGTCCCTGGCATGAATCCTACTTATTTGTGGTGAATTATCTTATGGATACATTGTTGTATCCATAGATAGCTAAAATTTTTTTGAGGATTTTTGCATCCGTGTTCATTAGGGAGATTAGCCTGTAGTTTTTCTTTTTTGTGTTGTCCTTGTTCAGTTTTGGTATTAGTGTAATGTTGGCTTCATAGAACGTGTTAGGTATTGTCCCTTCCTTCTCAATTTTTTTGAAGAGTTTGTGAAGGATACGACCTAATTCGTCTCTGAATGTTTGGTAGAATTCATTTGTAAATCCATCAGGTCCTGGGCTTTTGTTTTTGGGGAGGTTTTTGATTACCATTTCAATTCGCTGCTTGTAATTGGCCTGTTTAGGTGTTCTATTTCTTCTTTATCTAGCTTTGGGTGACTGTAGAGTTGTAGGAATTTGTCCATCTCCTCTAGAATGTTGAACTTGTTTGCATATAACTGTTCATAGTAGTTACTGATTATTCTTTTGATTTCTGCTGTGTCTGTTGTGATTTCTCCTCTTTCACTGATGATCCTGCTATTTGTGCTTTCTCCCTTTTTTCCTTTGTGAGCCTGGCTAGGGGTTTGTCTATTTTATTTATTTTTTCGAAGAACCAGCTCTTGGTTTCATTGATCTTTTGGATTGTTTTTTTAGTTTCGATATCTTTATTTCGGCTTTGTTTTTATTTTTATTTCCTTTCTTCTACTGGTTTTGGGGTTTTATTGTTTTTTTCTAGATCTTTGAGCTTCGAGATTAGGTTGTTTCTTTGAGTTCTTGTTTCTTGATGTGAGCCTCTATTGCTATATATTTTCCTCTTATTACTGCTTTTGCTGCATTGCATACATTTAGGAAATTGGTGTCCTCCTTGTCATTCAATTGAAAGAATTTTTTAATTTCTTCTTTGATCTCCTCATTAGTCCAGTGGTCTTCTAGTAGTGTGGTTTTCAATCTCCATGAGGTAGGAGAGTTCCTTGCCTTCTTTTAAGGTTTATTTCTAGTTTGATGCCTTCATGGTCAGAGAAGATGGTTGGTATGATTTCAATCTTGGTGTATCTGTTGATGTTTGTTTTGTGTCCCAGTATGTGATCGATCCTGGAGAATGATCCCTGTGCGCTTGAGAAAAATGTGTAATCTGTTTTTTTTTTGGGGGGGGCGTTTAGTGTTCTATAGATGTCTGTTAAGCCCAAGCGCTCTGGGTCCTTATTTAGAGCTTTCGTGTCTTTACTTATTTTTGTCTTATGATCTATCCATTGCTGTTAGTGGTGTGTTGAAGTCTCCCACTACGTATGTGTTTTTCTCTGATGTCTGTTTTCAGAGATGTCAATAGTTGTTTGATATTTTTGGTGCTCCTTCGTTTGGTGAATATATGTTAATGAGTGTTATTTATTCTTGAAGTGTTGTCCCTTGATGATAATGTAGTGACCGTTGGGGTCTCTTTACCTTTTTGAGTTTGAAATCTGTTTTAGCTGATATAAGTATAGCTGTTCCTGCTTTCTTTTTTGTCCATTTGTTTGTAGGATTGTTTTCCATCCTTTAACTTTGAGTCTGTTTTTATCTTTTGTAGCTAAATGTGTTTCCTGGAGACAGCAAAAGGTTGGGTTTTGTTTGTTAATCCAGCCTTCGACTCTGTGTCTTTTATTGAAGAGTTTAGTCCATTTACATTTAGGGTTAATATTGATATGTTAGCATCTGTATTTGCCATTGTTTGTCTTCCTCTGATTTTATTTATTTATTCATTTAATTTTTTTTGGACTTCTTTCGTTGTATTCGTCCCTCTGAGGTTCTGGCTTTAGGACTCCTTGTACTATTTTTTGGAGTGGGGTTAGTTGTAATGAAATTCCAGAGTTTCTGTTTGTCTGGGACGGTCCTAATTCTTTCTTTATAGGAAGGAGAGTTTTGCGGGATAGAGTATTCTTGGTTGGCATCTGTTTGTCTTGGAGTCTGTTGACTTTGTCCCTCCACTCTCTCCTTGCCCGTAGTATTTCTTCGGAGAAGTCTGATGTCAGCCTGATTGGTTTTCCTTTGTATGTTATCTGTTTCTTCCCTCTTGTCAGCTTCATTATTTTTTTTCCTGTCCTGGATTCTTGGGAGCTTACTATTATGTGTCTTGCTGTTTTTTCCTTTTGTCGTGGAAGTTTTGGTGTTCTTCTGCTTCTTGTATATCATTTTCATCTCCTTCTTCACGTTTGGAAATTCTCTCAATTATCTCCTTGAATATTTTCTCTGTCCCACATCTCTCTTTTCCTTCTGGTATTCCTATAACTCTTAATTTCCTTCCTCATGGAGTCAATAATCCTGAAGTCGTTCTTTGGTCTTTTTCCTTCGTACTTCTCTTTCCTTTTCTGTTTTGGTTCTTTTTATTTCTGTGTCTTCAAGAGTGCTTATTCGTTCTTTCCATTTCATTATTCTGTTTTCATTGCTTTTCCACTGATTTATTTTTAA
>NW_023605194.1:119243640-119261746 GCF_014898055.3 Talpa occidentalis
CAGCCCTGCTCCCCGCCCCTGCAGCACCCTGCGCTGCTGCTGCTCCCGCCCCTGCACCTGCAGCTCTGCTCCCCGCCCCTGCAGCCCCTCGCCTACGCGTGGCTCCTGCCTCTTCAGCGGCTGGGCTCGCCTTGGCACTTGCTTCCCGGGACTCAGGGTGAAGTTCTTGCCTAGGGGAACCTGGTTTCTTCAGGAACCACCCAAAGCGAGGGGAAGGTGAGGACATCTCCCTGCCCGTGGCTGACTGCAGAGCGGTGAGTCAGGGACCCAGGGCTGGGCGGGCTGGATGTGGAGAACTCTGCTTGGGTCATTTTGTGTCTTGGAGAACATGGGGGTCAGGTCATTCCTGAGTGTGACCCCGTGGGTGCCCAGCACCCCTGAATGAAAGTGTGTCCCCCGTGTTTGCTCCTGGTTCCTCCCTGCTACACTGATCAACCCCTGGGTGGGTTTTCTGGGTTCTCCACTCTGTTCCATTGATCTGTGTGTTTTATTTCTGTAGACTTATAATTTGGGGAACGTATTGTAAACTTTTCTGGGGCTGACATCCCCTTCCTTCCCCAGATCTAGCAGGCAGGAGGCAGTGTCGTGTCCCAGTCTCCCCGGGATGCAGTTTCTGACCCAGTGGGTTGCATGGTGCCTGGGGCTCTGCATATCTCATGGGGTCTGAGAGGCTGCCCATGTTGGTCCTGGGCCCACATCTGAGGGCTGAGGCATCACTTACTGTTGTGCAGCCGATGTGTCCATTTAGAGCCTGGAAGAGGGAACTTTGACACCTGGAAACTGCCTCAGGAGGCAACTTTAGGTTCTTTGAATAGAATCCAGACTTTCCTGAGCCTTGAATGACCAAGAGCCACATGGCTGCCACACTCTGGCTACAATGTTTGGTTTTCAAAAATGGGTTTGTATTCACCAATTCAGTGTATTGAAACCTGTGACCATCTCTGTATCACTAAAGGACACACCCGAGATTCCCACAGCAGGGTCAACTGGGTGCTATCACCAATGGGGACAGAAAGTTTCTCTATGGGGAATCATCTGAGACACTGAAGGGCCCTTTCCTAAGCTCTTGAGATCTTTTCTCTACTGATACCTGGCACTAAGAGGATCCCTCCTATTTTAGAGAGTGAATAAGCCACAATCACTCATTCACCTGGAAAGTGGACATTTTGTGGATAATCTACTTACTTTTTAATATTTAGAATCTGTTAAACTGATATTACCTCCTCCATTGTAAAACCTTTTATGCTTGCTTTGAACTCTTCAGGGTAGGAGAAAGAAATCGATGTTATTGAGCACCTGCTGGACATTACCTGACCCTGTGCAACAAGTTCATTAGTTAAGTTATGTGAACTCATTGATGACACTATAGAGATATTATTCCTACTCTGTAGTTGAAAATCCTAAGGTCCAAAAGAGACAAGGAACTTGTGTTAAGATCATACAAATATGGAGAAAGATCAGGGATTTTGGACTCCATATTTTTGTCCGAGTCGGAGATTGTCAAATGAGGCTAAACTGTAAACCCCTCAAGCCCAGGGGGAGGGGAGGAGTGTGGGTGACCCTGTCCATCCTCAGAACAGCTCCATGGATGTTGGGTTTCCTCCTTCATAAGGAAGGAGCCTCAGGTTAAAACAAAAGTTTAATGTATCATTGTGTTACATGCAGATGCTGTCTTTAATGTTGCACATAATTTACTTAATAGTTTTAGAACTAGCTCTAATCCCAAAGGTGATTGCTACTTGTAAGACACTGCATTTCAAAATAGACTTTTCTGTAATTATTCCCATACAGCAGGCTTAGCTGCTGTGCTGTACCTACCAGAGGGAATTCCTGCACATCTAGAACAATTGATAAGAAAGTGATGCCTCAGCAGTGCCTGTGGTATTATTCAGGATAAGACCCCCTTTTAATTGTTAATGTTTAGATCTATCTCATCTATACAAGTGGGAAATATACTAGAAGCAGTGACTAGTGTCCTCAGGATGTTGGTATCTGTGGTGATTGTTTTGTTATTCATGTTTTTTCTGTTGACAATTTTCTCAGTGAACTTGTGTCATTTTGTGATTAGATTTAAAAAAGTTTATTTACATAGTTCTAAAGTTTAGATTCTTGCATATCACTCTTAGTAATTCTCTTTCAGTATTGAAGAGCATACATCCATTCTCTGAAATGAGTTTGATTATTTTTGTCATTACAATGGCCCGAATGTAAAGTTGAGTGTAAAGATGTATGTCCTACTTAAAAAATGCCCTGGAGATCGAGGCAGCTCTCCTGCCTGCCTGTGACTGTGCAGGTGTTTCTTTTCACAAACCTTTTGCGTTTGCAGCTCTTTCTGCCAGCTGGTGTCTGTGCACTGTCCTTTACTTACTTTCACTTTTATTTTTTAAAAAGATTTATTTATTTATTTATACAAGCACTGGGTACAGTCAGAAATGCGGGAGGGTGAGAGAATTCCCCAGAGCCAGAGCGGGGAACAGAACAGGCAGACTGACGAAGTACACTGCTGAGGGGAGCAGTGGGCACGGCAGGAGAGGTCTGCGTGCCATGTGGGACCCTTGCCGGTGGCCGTGGATCGAACCGGTGCTGCAGAGGCTTCGGGCAGCTTCGCAGCCAGCGCTCAACCGCTGCGCCACCGGGGAGGCCCTTACCTTCACTTTTAAATTGTCCTTTGGATATAAACTAAATACAAAAAATTCTCTGGAGTTGAAAATAGGTCTATTTCATCGTGATACATGTTCTTAAGCATTTTGTGACAAGCGTTTCTCTATCCAAGCACAGGCTGTGATCGCCTCCCATCTTTATTAGGTTTGCCATAGTGGGCATAGGGCCAGCTCCAAACAGCAGCCTTAGCAAAATAAATTTCTTTGCTTTAATAGGTGTACTTACACTGCACCAAATAAAAGGTGGTAAGGCACACCTTGAAGATATTGTTGGTTCAAATCCAGAATACCACAACAAACCTAATATTGCATAAATCAAGTCACTACTTTTTTGTTGGTTTCCTGGTGTGAATAAATATTGTTTGCTCTATAGTGTAGTCTATTAAATGTGCAATAGTATTTTGTCTAATGAGAAAATACCCTAATTAGATATCACCGAGACATGAGGTGAGCATATACTTTTGGGAAAATAGCGCTGCTGGACTTGCCCCAGTCCAGGTTGCCACACACCTTCAATCTGTGAAAAGCAGTATCTGATAAAGCAAAGCAAGCAGGATGGGGTGTGCCTTTATAGACACTTCTGAGAATGATCCTTTGGGTTTTAATAAAGTATACACATCTGGATAAGTGGACTTCAATTTAATGATGATGTCTGTACATAACTATTTTTTCAGCAGTTATGTCAGCATGGGAGGGTGTGTATTTTTTAAAGTCCTTACTCATTTATGCATACAAGAACTTGGGCACAGTCCAGATGTGCGGGGGGTGAGAGGACCCACCTGAGACAGAGCAGGGAACAGAACAGGCACACCAACTGAAACACACTGCTGAGGGGAGCAGCGGGCGAGGCAGGAGAGGTTGCCGCGCCATATGGGCCACTCCCTGGCAGGCAGGGGGAATCGAACTCGTGCTGCAGTGGCTGCGGAGAGCCTCATAGTCTGTGTCTCAACCCATTGCGCCACCAGGGAGGCCCGGGAGGGTGTATATTCTTTTCCATGATAGAAAGTACTATGAACACTCAAGGTAGTGAACAAGGGTTAGCTAAGTGCCTGCAGTCTGCCAGGGACTGGGCTATACACACAGCATTTTTAAAATTTATTGTGGTCTTTTAAAAATGTAAAAAACTTATAACTACCATTGGTTGAATCTCAGTTGTAAGTAGAAAATAGGGAGTTTAGTTTTTATTATGCTATTGAACAGCTGCAGAGGAAACACATATGACTTGGCTTCTGGCTAAATTCTTCCCCAGGCTGTAAATCCATGTGTCTGCATTGAAGTAGCCAGTGCTCCCTGCCACCACACTCTGATCCTTTTGCTCCCCAAACTGGACATTACTGTCCACATTTGGGATCATGGTAACATTGCTGTGCTTTATTGCTTTGAATCATTGGTGTTTTTAAGATTTATTTTTATTTATTTATGCATTTGTATTTATTTATGCATACAAGAACTCTACCAATTTCTAATTCAAAGTTTGTTTTTCTTTTTGTTTAAAGATTTTATTTATTTTTGTGTAGAAGACCTGGGGTGCAGGCCAGAGGTGTGAGGTGATGAGAGGATTTACCAGAGACAGAGTGGGGAGCAGAGCAGACAGATCTACTGAAATACACTGCTCAGGAGAGCAGTGGTAATACAGGAGAGGTCTGCTGTGCCCTTGTGGGTTAGCTCCATGGCTGGGGATCTAACTTAGGCCGTATTATTGTGGGCCATTGTGGTGATAGTGCTGAGACTTAAGCCCTAGTCTACCAGGGAGGTCCTCAAAGTTTGTTTTGATATTGGATAAGCATAATTATTTGTTGAGCTCATTTAATGTTATGGAATACTAATATAAATGTTTAAAAGTTATATTTGAAGGTGGACAAAAATATTTTCATTATGGATCTGATTGTGGGTATTGTCTCAGAGGCTTGTAAATGTTATCTCTGAGACCTGTGGAATTGGTCATATTCTTTAGATGCAGACTTTACTATTTGAGGCCAATTGAAAAACTGGCATCTGTGATATAATGGAAGATGTAGTGATCATTTTATTTTACATTAGATAATTTAGAATATTGTAAGAGCTAATATTCAGAATCATCTGGAATCATTGGTGAGCTGAGTCTGTGTGGGTGACTGTGGCATTATTTTCTCTCTGAGTCCAGGATAATGTATGTGCTATTGCTTGGACATCCTCAGTGGCCACTTTGTTCTGGTGGGTTTAGAGTGAACCTCCTCTACTGTTTGTTCCCAATATTTGGTGTTGAGTTTTCATGGTTTCCATATTGTGGAAAATAAGCTAAGGTCATACATGTAACAACACTAAAAGTAGCCTTTCACTTGAGTCTGCAGGTAATTAATTTTATAGAACAACTTGTAGGGTGCTTATTTATCATTAGTGTACATTGGAAAGATTGTGACATTTGCAGTGACAGGTGCCTGTTTTCCTTAAGTACTGGAAGAGAACAAGAAGAACCTTTACAGGGGCCTCCCCAGTGGCACAGTGGGTTGAGCGCCATGCTGTGAAGCTGTCCACAGCTTTCTGCAGTGTGGGTTCGATCCCCGGCCAGCCAGGGCCAACCCACATGGTGAAGCCGAACTCTCCTGCCTTGCCTGCTGCTCCCCTCAGCAGTGTCTTTGATCCGTCTGCCTGTTCTGCCTCCCGCTCTGTCTCTGGTGAATTCTCTCATCCTCCCGCGCCTCTGACTGTACCCCAGTTCTTGTATAAATAAATATTTTTAAAAGATTTATTTATTTATTTATTTATTTATTATTTATTTATTATTTATACAAGATCCGGGTACAGGCCAGATGCGTGGGAGGGTGAGAGGATTCACCAGAGACAGAGCAGGGAACAGAACAGGCAGACTGATGAAATACACTGCTGAGGGGAGCAGCGGGTGAGACAGGAGAGGTCTGCCGCACCATGTGGGACCCTCACCGGCTGGCCGGGATCGAACCGGCGCTGCAGAGGCTGCGGACAGCTTCACAGCGTGGCACTCAACTGCCTGCACCACCAGGGAGTTCCCTAAATAAATCTTTTTTTAAAAAGAAGAATCTTTATGATTTTAAGATAGTTTTTGTATCAAGAATTTTTATATGAACGAAGCAGGCTGAGGTCTGAGTATCCCTAACATACCAATGCTATGCTCATGTTCTGGGAAGACAGTCTTTTCTGTTAGCAGGGTATCTGGGTGTTTCTGCTGAAATGAATAAGTCTTATGTGATCTTATGTGAACCACAGATATTAATGAATATGTAGAAGGTACCTTAGTTAAGACTACAGGGAGATAATCAAGGGTTAAAACGAGTGGCCATCGTGTACAGTTACTTAAATGTTATGAATGACCTTATTGAGTGTAAGCTATCTGCAGTTAATTGCTGCAGTGGGCTGCTATAAGTTGGCTGTACAGTATTACTAGCCAATGGTATAAAATGTCTATGAATGAAACCTTGTGATTTGTATCACTCATTAGGGATGAAGAAGGTTGTGGCTTACACCCCATGCTGCCAAAACTGCTACAGCCAATGTGCTCATGAACAAAAGGGCACTGAGAAGCCGGTGTCTTGTCTTATATGCCTTCCTGTGTAGAACTCAGAACCCCAAAGAAAACTGAGGTGAGTGTCTGAGTTGATGCTTGGTGAGCAGCAGACCAGGTCAGGTTGCCAAGGAACAGCCCTTCAGCTGTGTTCCTCTTACACCTTGGAATCACAGAGCTGTAAGCATGAGGCAGCTTTGGAGCTGTAGCTGCCTAGTCCTTTTCCTATCAAAATAGCATCTCATAATCATATTATTTACTCTCTCAATGAAATCTTTTTGAAGTGTACTTGCCTACCATGCAGAAACTCTTTACTATGATGTGAAGGTGAGTGTGTACCTTGATTCTCCATCTACTCAATAGATCAGGTGGGCAGTGCTGATGCCTCTCCCCTGAGGTGGCCACTTCCATGACACTTCCTAGTCCTGCCAGTTGCTCTTCCTGCTGTTTGCTCAGGCTGTCTCCAGATTATGCTGACTAAACACAATTTTTTTTTCATTAGGCGCGGCAGGCTGCACTACCCATGCTGTCCTTTGACAAGGTCTGGGCATTGGGGGAGACTCCCGAGAAGAGAGGAGTTCCTGCACTTCCCAGAAGATCTGAACTAGGCAGTCTCCATAGCAACGCCTGCTAATGCTCTCCTGTTTGTTCTTGGTTAATGCAGAAGTAAAAACCTAATTCGGACCTAGATGCTAATTGGTTTATTGTTCTTCGCTTGAATCATTATTAAAGAAAGTAAAAAATGCTAAAGGTATAGTCAGGAAAGAAATGTTTTGGCACTGAGAATTATGGAGAACAAGCTGCCCTGAACCAGCTGTGCTTGGAAACCGTAGCCTAACCCAGGGGGTATGTGTTTGCGGCAGCAGTACATTTCCTGGTGTATGCAAAGGGTCAGTAGTTCGCAGGCTGTGGTGTTAAGAGTTAGACTTCAGTAGAACTAACATAGATTTGATGAGTTTCTTTAGGCCACTTTGAAGTAATTGATAAATTATCCAAGTTAATCGAGTGCTAAGGAGATAGGTTGATTTCAGTAATAGAATATAGACTAGGGCTTTCACGCCCACTCTGAAACTAGGAAAGTTTAATAGAATGATTGTCACCAAATGTTGTGCTGTCTGAAATAATTGATCATGTTAGAAAATGAGCTGTACTAAGAAAACTAATTGTCCCTCATGTTTTTTAAGGTAACCAAAGAAATGCCCTTTTGGTATGAGACCAAGGGAGTCTCTGTACATTCATGAGAAAATATGTAATGATTGTCTTTGTTCTGCTTCGATGCTTATGTTGATGTAATCTCACCGCTTGCCTTACTGTATAAATAAAGACCCGCTGAGACCCTCAGCAGGAGATACTTGCACCAGAGAGTGTCTGTGTCTACCTCACTCCACTTCCCCTCAGCCCCCAAGTTTTCGTCGACGCCGTCCTCTCCTTTCAGGGACTCCTGACACGACATTCAGCAGGAGCGGGTCTCCAGAAATTAGGCCCCATGTGTCTTCTCCTTCCTCACTTGCTTGGGATGCTACAAGGATACAGAAGTACCTTCCTCCAATCCTACATATTCTATCATCAAGACATTCTCAGTGGTGTCAGTAGCAACTGGAATAGGGTACAAACTGATTGTTGGAGACACAGGAAAAGTGTGTGTGTGTGTGTGTGTGTGTGTGTGAGAGAGAGAGAGAGAGAAGAGAGAGAGAGAGTATGTATACATATAGTGCATCCACAGATAATTACCTGTGGCATTAAAATTTCATGATTAGGGAAAAAAAACCTCTTTTTATTTCTTTACCCTTTTATTTTACTTCCTAAACTTTAAGATAGTTTAGTTTTTTCATTTGCTAGTATACTGAGCTAATGTTCCTTTTTGAGAGTCTAGAGTATTTATTGCTTATACATAATGGAACTTTTTGTGTCCTTGGTTCTAGTGCAAAGGTAGCATCAAAATCTTGAAGAAGACGGATGGAGAGACGGAATGAAATGTTGGCCGGGGTGAGGTGAACTATGTGCTGTAATTCATTCCTGAGGAAAGGACACCTGCTCCACCCTTCTGCAGAGAACTGTGAGCTTAGACTATTTCTACTGCCTGTTCTAGTAATTGTATATTTTGGGGAAATGACCTAAGGAAATGCTGGAAATACTGATACAATCTACGTATGAAACTATTGACCAACACCTGCTTTATAGCAACAAATGTTTGGAAACATCTACAGGAAAACCCTCGGGAACGGGTGAATAATCACTATATGTCCATATGATGACGGGCAGCAGTTCGAGGGGAGACCATGACTGGGGGGCAGAGGAACGCTGGGGGGTCCTGGGGGGACAAAGGCAGAGAAACGGCGGAGGCGCCCCTGGCGGGGAGGCCGTGAAGCGGGCGCCGCGGAGAGTGTGATGGCGGCGTCGGGCGGAAAGGGCGGGGACGGGTGGAACGGGATGCGGCGCCAGGAGCGATGGGAGGAGGAGCGGGCGGGGCCGGGACGGGCAGGGAGGGCGTGGCGCGGGGAGGAGGAGGAGTGGGCGGGGCGGAGGGCAGGGACGGCCCGGGACTGGCGTGGGCAGGCGTGGCGCGGGGAGGAGGAGGAGCGGGCGGGGCCCGGAGGGCAGGGACGGGCCGGAAGGGCGGGGGACGGGCGTGGCGCGGGGAGGAGGAGCGGGCGGGGCCGGGACGGGGCGGCAGGACGAGGGCGGAGCGGCCGGTCGTGAGCTACACGCAGAGGAGGGAGCGTGGGGGGCCGGGGCCGGGGGCTGGGGGGCGGGGGGGGGCTGGGGGGCGGGGGGGGGGGGCGGGGGACCGGCGAGCAGCGAAGCCAGGGACGAGGAGGCGCCCAAGGCCGAGGCGCGGGGGAGACGCGCGGCCGGGCCCGCGGGAAGGAGCCGGGGGGCAGGAGGGCGGGGGGGGGGGCGGCCTGGGGCGGCGGGCCGGGCGCGGGGAGCAGTGGGGGGGCGGTGCCCAGGAGGGCGTGAGGGAGGCAGGCGCGAGTCTTTCACTCCACATAGACGCGTCTCGCCATTTCAGGGGCGCCCGCGGCTCTGGGGACATTATTTTGGGGCAGACGCGGCCTCTGGCCCCGGGTCACTGAACCCTGAAAAGCCGGCCCGGCGGGCGTGGCCACGCGAGCGCCCAGGTGTGTCCGGCCGCCCCCGCCCCCCCCTGCCCGCCCCCTCTGCCCGCCCCCCCCCCCTGCCCGCCCCCTCTGCCCCCCCCTGCCCGCCCCCCCTGCCCGCCCCCTGCCCCCCTGCCCGCCCCTTGCCCCCCTGCTGCTTGCACGGCTCTCTCCCGTTCCTGGCGTCCTGGGCTGCGAGGAGGTCGGGGCTGCGGGCGCGCGTCGCGGGAGGACGAGGTGAGCCGGGGGAGGGCGGGCGAGCGCGTCTCCCTGGGCGGCTGAAGGAGGGTCCGGTCAGAGAGGGGGGGCTGGTGAGGAGAACTGGGGGGTCTTTGGGGTTCAGTTTTGAGCACGAGTCACCTAGGGGGTCAGTTTCATGCCTGATGGGACCCCCTGACGGCCGTGGGTCCCCCGAGTTTGCTCCGGCTCCTCGTGGCTCGAGGACGCGCCTGGGGGTCTGGGCGCTGCTCTGCCCGGGCCGCGTGGCTGTTACTGTGGGTGATGGTGTCTTTGGGGCAGACTGAGGTTTTCTGGGGTGACACCCCTCCCCGCCCCGGCCTAGCAGGCAGGAGGGAAGCCACGGCCCGACCCCCAGTCTGAGCAGCCCGACCCGCCGTCCAGGCCTCGCCCGCAGGGAGGCGGCTCCTCGACCCCGGGCCCTGGAGGCCCCGGAGGAGGCTTAACCCGCCGGCCTGGGGCCCCTCGGGGCTTCTCGGAGGCGGAGGCTACACCCCGTCAGCGCCTCCAGGGAGGGGCTCGGGTCTGGGGGAGCAGACGCCCCTGTGGGAACAGCGCGGGCCTCGGGGCCGCTCACTTTCCTACAATGGAAACTCCAGGTCTCAGTCTTTGAATAGTTTTCTGAGAGTAAAACCCCTCGGGCGGCTTCCCGGTTAAAACCCTCCATGTCAGGACGTTTCCCGCCATCGCCGGCCCGCCTGCGCGACGGCTCTTTCCATCCAGACCCTGCCCTGTCCCCGCCGCCCCTTGTCCTGCCCCCGCAGCCTGGGCCTCGGCACACGGGCCTCCTGCCTGGGCCCTTTCTGGGGCCCTGTCACGGGGAGGGGGCACGTTTCGGCGTTCTTGTTATGCGCGCCCCCCCAGTTCGTTGGCTTCAGGGTGGGCTTGAAAGTGGAAGCGTTTGTGGGATGGAGCGGACGGCTGTCGTGGTTTCCAGCCAAGGGAAACATGCATGTGCTTGGGTCATGCGACAACCCTGAGAAAAACAGGCCAGCATTTCAGCTTCACGGCTTCATGTGGCGCCTCGCTGATACTGCATGATGGAGACAAACCCTGTCACCGCAGGGCTTTCGCACCTGAGGTTCTGTCCTTCGTTGTGAAAGAATATTCTCAGGGGACCCTTCCCAGGTACTGTCTGTAATGCACCCCCCACATTGACCGCAATTCCAGCCTTTTATTCGTGACACCTGTCTCTACCTGAGACTGATTTCCCCCACCCTCATCCCTTTTACCTCATTACCCTTCCCCCGCCCTCTGAAGCTCAAACCTCACTGTTTATTAGCAGGTGCGGCTTTTATTAGTAATTAGCTTTATTGATTTGTTTGCTATGGAAGCTTCCAGTGTTTCTCTCAGTCATTCTATCTGGCTTTACCACACACGATTGCCTCAGACTCCGTCCATTTTGCTGTAAATGGTAACCTTTCATGTTTTTACGGCTGACTTGTATTCTGTAGTGTGGATCGACCACATCTTGATCCAATGCTCTGTCAGTGAGCACTCAGGTTTTTTTTTTTCTTTGCATGTAACTGTGGTACAGGCCAGAGGTGCAGGGGTGTGTGTGAGAGGATTCACCAGAGGTGCAGTGGGGAGCAGGGCAGGCATATCTAACTGCAATCCACTGTTGAGGGGAGCAGTGGGGAGACAGGGTGGGTCTGCTGCGCCATGTGGGTCAGCTCCCTGGCCGGGGATGAAACTCAGGCCTTAGTCGTGATAGCCCTGATACTTAACCCCTAGGTCACCAGGAAGCCCTGGTTGTTACCGTTTTTTAGTGATAATCTGGTTGTAAACATGTGGAGGAGGTTGCCTGACATTCCCTGTGCCTTCCAGATTCCTTTCTCATATTGATGTGTGTTGTCAATGTGTCAGATCTATGTGCATTTTTTTTCATTGTTATAAATTATACATAATATTTACCACTAAATATTTTTAAGCCAGGCATGTTATGGTATTAACTACATTGACATCATTGCACAAATATCCCACCATCCTGGTCTAGGATGTTTCATTCCCCCTGTTAAACAAAGCTCCCCATTCCTCTTCACCTCATCCCCTAGCAACCACATTCTACTGCTGTCTCTGAATTTGACTGCTCTGGACCCCTAATAGAAATGGAATTATACCCTGTTAGTCCATTTGTGTCTTACTTAACATAATGACTTTAAGGTTCCTACCGTTGTAGCATGTATCAGAATTTTCTTAATTTTTAAAAAATATTTATTTTATATAATTCTTACATCATTTTTCATTTTTGCACAATGTATGCATTTTATTTTTTTATGACTTATGAAGCAATGGTATTTTATTATTTTTCTTTTTTTAAATAATAAATTTTATTTTTATATTCCCCATACAATTGCAACCCCCCCCATTCTGACCCCAATCCCTCCCCTCCCGCCCCCCCCCCCCAAAAAGTGTCTCTGGTTCATAGTTTTTTGTTGATTTTGATTTTCACTTATAGTTATTCAATTTCCTGGTCCCTTATTTAAGTTTTCTAGATTCCTGCTATGAGTGAGACCATCCGGTATTTTTCTTTTTCTTTCTGGCTTATTTCGCTGAGCATGATCCCTTCCAGCGCCATCCATGTTGCTGCAAATTGCATGTGTTTATCTTTTTTGAATGCTGAGTAATATTCCATGGTATATATGTACCACATCTTCTTGATCCAGTCATCTATTTTTGGGCATTTGGGCTGTTTCCAAAGCTTAGCTATTGTACATAGTGCTGCTATAAACATAGGGGTGCAGGTGTTATTTGGAATTGATGTTTCTGTGTCCTTTGGGTAAATACCTAGGAGTGGAATTGCTGGATCATATAGAAGCTCTATGTTTAGTAGGTCCAGAAATCTCCACACAGCTCTCCATAGTGGTTGGACCAGTTTGCACTTCCACCAGCAATGCAGGAGAGTTCCTTTTTCTCCACACCTCACCAGCATTTGTTGTTGCTAGTTTTTTTAATATGTGCCATTCTCACTTGGTGTAAGATGGTATCTCATTGTAGTTTTTGTACCAAATGCAAATGAGATTTGCATTTCCCTGATTACAATGGATGTTGGACATTTTTTCATATGCCTGTTGGCCATTTGAATTTCCTCTTTGGAGAAGTTTCTTTTTAGCTCTTCTGCCCATTTTTTGACTGGATTATTTTCTTTGTTTTTATTTAGTCTCATCAGCTCTTTGTGGATTTTTGTGATCAGTCCTTTATCATTAGTGTTGTGTGCAAAAATTTTCTCCCAGTTGGTGGGGTTTCTCTTTGTTTTTGTTATTGTCTCTTTTGCTGTGCAGAAGCTCTTTAATTTGATGTAGTCCCAGCTGTTGATCTTTGCCTTCACTATCACTGCTTTGGGTGATGTGTCTGTAAAGATTTCTTTGAGGTGCATGTCATGTAGTGTTTCGCCTGTATTTCCTTCTATGTATTTTATGGTTTCAGGTCTTATGTCTAGTTCTTTAATCCCTTTTGAGTTGGTTTTTGTGCATGGTGTGAGGTAATAGTCAAGCTTCATTCTTTTGCATGTAGCGACCTAGTTTTCCCAGCACCATTTATTGAACAAACTTTCTTTGCTCCAGTGCATATTCTTTGCTTCTTTGTCAAAGATTAGTTGACCATAAATCTGTGGGTTTATTTCTGGATTTCCTATTCAGTTCTGTTGGTCCATGTGTCTGTGCTTGTTCCAATACCATGCAGTTTTGATGATTATGGCTTTGTAGTATAGTTTGAAGTCTGGGCGTGTGATGCCTCCATTCCCTTCTTTTTTTTCAGGAGAGCTTTGGCTATTCGGGGTTTTTGGTGATTCCATATGAATTTCATCAATAATTGTTCTATTTCTTTGAAGAATGTCATTGAAATTATTATTGGAATAGCAATTAAATCTGTATATCGCTCTTGGTATGATGGCCATTTGAATAATGTTAATTCTTCCAATCCATGACAGGGGATATCTTTCCATTTCTTTGTGTCTTCTTCTATTTAACAGTGTTTTATAGTTTTCTTTGTATAGGTCCTTTACCTCTTTTGTTAGATTTATTCCCAAGTATTTGATTTTTTTGTTTCAATAATAAAAGGGATGTTTTTTTTATTTCTTCAGATTTATTGTTTGTGTATAGGAAGGCTACTGATTTTTGTGTGTTGATTTTGTATCCTGCCACTTTAGTAAACTGATTGATTAGTTGAATTAGTTTTTCTGTGGAGTTTTTGGGGTTCTCTATGTATATTATCATATCATCTGTGAATAGTGATAGTTTAACTTCTTCTTTTCCTATTTGGATTCCTTGTATGTCTTTCTCTTGTCTTATTTCTCTGGCTAGGACTCCTAGTATTATATTGAAAAGCAGTGGTGAGAGTGGACATCCTTGTCTTGTTCCAGATCTTAATGGAAATGCTTTCAGCTTTTCGCCATTGAGAATGATACTGTCTGTTGGCTTGTCATATATGGCCTTTATGATATTGAGGTATGTTCCTTGTATCCCAAGAATTTCAAGGGCTTTTATCATGAATGGGTGTTGCACTTTGTCGAAAGCTTTCTCAGTATCGATTGATATTATCATATGGTTTTTATATTTCTTTTTGTTGATGTGTTGGATTGCATTGTTTGATTTTCGGATGTTGAACCATCCTTGTGTCCCTGGAATAAATCCTACTTGGTCATGGTGAATTATCTTATGGATACATTGTTGGATTCTGATAGCCTAAAATTTTATTGAGGATTTTTTGCATCCGTGTTCATTAGAGCGATTGACCTATAGTTTTCTTTTATTGTGTGTTGTCCTTGTTTGGTTTTGGTATTCGTGTAATGTTGGCTTCATAGAACGTGTTTGGTATTATCCCTTCTTTCTCAATTTTTTGAAAGAGTTTGTGACGGATAGGCACTAATTCGTCTCTGAATGTTTGGTAGAATTCATTTGTAAATCCATCAGGTCCTGGACTTTTGTTTTTGGGGAGGTTTTTGATTACCATTTCAATTTTGCTGCTTGTAATTGGTCTGTTTAGGTGTTCTATTTCTTCTTTATCTAGCTTTGGATGATTGTAGAGTTGTAGGAATATGTCCATCTCTTTTAGATTGTTGAACTTGTTTGCATATAACTGTTCATAGTAGTTTCTGATTATTCTTTTGATTTCTTCTGTGTCTGCTGTGATTTCTCCTCTCTCATTTGTGATCCTATTTATTTGTGCTTTCTCCCATTTTTCCTTTGTGAGCCTGGCTAGGGGTTTGTCTATTTTATTTATTTTTTCGAAGAACCAGCCTTTGGTTACATTGATCTTTTTGATTTTTTTTATTTTCGATTTCATTTATTTCTGCTTTTTAATTATTTCTTCTACTGGTTTTTGTTTTTGTTTCTTTTTCTAGTTCTTTGAGCTTTGAGATTAGGTTGCTTCTTTGAGTTCTTTCTTGTTTCTTGATGTGAGCCTCAATTGCTAATTATTTTTCTCTTATTACTGCTTTTTCTGCGTCCCATACATGTAGGAAATTGGTGTTCTCTTTGTCATTCAACTCAAAGTATTTTTAATTTTTTTTGATCTCCTCATTAGTCCAGTGGTCTTCCAGTAATGTGGGTTTAAATCTCCATGAGGTAGGAGAGTTCCTTGCCTTCTTCTAGTTTGATGCCTTCATGGTCAGAGAAGATGGTTGGTATGATTTCAATCTTGGTGTATCTGTTGATGTTTGTCTTGTGTCCCAGTATGTGGTCGATCCTGGAGAATGATCCGTGTGCACTTGAGAAAAATGTGTACTCAGATTTTTTTGGGTTTAGTGTTCTGTAGATGTCTGTTAAGCCCATGAGCTCTAGATCCTTATTTAGAGCTTTAGTGTCCTTACATGTTTTTTGTCTCATTGATCTATCCATTGTTGATAGTGGTGTGTTGAAGTCTCCTACTACATATTTGTTTTCTCTGATGTCTGTTTTCAGAGATGATAATAGTTGTCTGATATGTTTTGGCGTTCCTTCATTGGGTGAGTATATGTTAATGAGTGTTATTTCTTCTTGAAGTATTGTCTCCTTGATCATAATGTAGTGACTGTTGGGGTCTCTTTTTACCTTTTTGAGTTTGAAATCCATTTTATCTGATATAAGTTTAGCTGTTCCTGCCTTCTTTTTTGGTCCATTTGCTTCTACGATTGCTTTCCATCCTTTAACTTTGAATCTATTTTTATCTTTTGTAGTTATATGTGTTTCCTGGAGACGGCAAAAGGTTGGGTTTTGTTTCTTAATCCAGCTTGCAACTCTGTGTCTTTTTATTGAAGAGTTTAGTACATTTATATTTAGGGTTAATATTGATATGTTAGCATCTGTATTTGCCATTGTGTTTTTCTTTCCTCTGATTTTATTTATTCTTTTAGTAACTGTTTTTTTTTGCCTTCTTTCATTGTTATTCATCCCTCTGTTGGTTTTGGCTTTAGGACTCCTTGTATTTTTTTTGGAGTGGGGGTTTAGTCGTAATGAAATTCCAGAGTTTCTGTTTGTCTGGGAAGGTCCTTATTCTTTCTTCATGTAGGAAGGAAAACTTTGCAGGATGGAGTATTCTTGGTTGGCATTTGTTGTCTTGGAGTCTGTTGACTATGTCCCTCCACTCTCTCCTTGCCCGTAGTGTTTCTTCCGAGAAGTCTGATGTCAGCCTGATTGGTTTTCCTTTGTATGTTATCTGTTTCTTCTCTCTTGTCATCTTCATTATTTTTTCGTTGTTTTGGGTTCTTGGGAGCTTTACTATTATGTGTCTTGCTGTATTTTTCCTTTCATCATGGAACTTTGGTGTTCTTCTTGCTTCTTGTATGTCTATTTTCAGCTCCTTCTTCACATTTGGGAAGTTCTCTTCAATTATTTCCTTGAATATTTTCTCTGTTCCTACATCTCTCTCCTCTCCTTCTGGGATTCCTGTAACTCTTATATTTCCTTTGCTCATGAGTCAGATTGTTCCCAAAGTTTTCTTCAGTCTTTTTCATTCTGTTCTTCAGTCTTTTTCTGTTTTGTCTTTTCATTCGTGCTTCTCGTTCCTTTTCTGTTATTTTTATTTCTGTGTCTTCCAGAGTGCTTATTCATTCTCTCATTTTATCTATTCTGTTATCACTGCTTTTCCCAGCATTCTTTAGCTCCTCCGTTAATCCTTTGATCGCCTGCATTTCCTTCACTTCCCTCTTTAGGGACTCAATTTCGTTCTTCTGAGTGTTGTTTTCCTTAATGAGTTCCATCAGTTTTTTTATCATGGCAATTTTAAATTCTCTTTCTGGAAGGCTCAGAAGTTCTTCCAAGTCACTGTTGTTGCAAGCTGGTGGGTGGTTTTCTTTTTGTGGTGTGTCTTTTTCCTGAGGAGTTGCTAGGTTGCATGTAGTTTTTCTTCTCCCTGCTGCCTGTTTTCTAATTTGCCCTCTGCGTTGGGACACTGTGTCACTGGTACTGGCCAGCATCTTTTTGGTGTGCTCTTTCTGGGATTCAGAAACTGGTGGTCCAAATGAGTCAAATACTGTTATGCCAGAAGTCCAGTGAGGCAGTGGTACTTTGAGTATGTTAATGGTCGCTGTCACAGAATATCATCTTATCCTGGGTTTAATTCCAAAGGTGTGTCTTGAAGTCCCACAGACTTCCCTGGAGGTGGAGTGGCTGGATTGCATTCTGGGCTCCAACTCACTGGATCCCCCTCTGGGCTCCAACTTCCTGCCATGTGGGACCAGTCTTGTGGGGGCCTTCAGCTCTCCTCTGGCTGCAAAGGGTGCCTTCTCCCTGTTTCAAGCAGTCTTTATTGAAGGAAGGTCCCTATTCTAAAATGGCGGGTTGGAGACGCACTTTCCTGCATGCGCAGTCTGCCCCAGGGTTGGATGCCTGCTCCCTCCCAGGCTCGGACTGCTGGCCAGAAGGGGCCTGGTGTTGGGGTGCTTCCCGGCTCACATCTGGCTCTGCGGGGAGCCTTCTGCCCGTTTCAAGCAGTCTTTATTGAAGGAAGGTCCCTGTTCTAAAATGGCGAGTCGGAGATGCACTTTCCTGCACGTGCAATCTCAGAATTTTCTTCATTTTTAAGGCTGATAATAGTCCATCGCTTATATGCCACATTTTGTTTTTTCATTTATTCCTCCATCAACACTCGAGTTTTTTCTAGATTTTGACAGGTTGTGAGTAATGCTGATATGATTGTGGGCATACAGAAGTCTGTTTGAGTCGCTGTTTTGAATTCTTTTGATTTTCCCTAAAGTGGAATTGCTCTGTCATCCATTCAGTTTATGCTTCATTTTCAAAGAAACAGCCAGAATGCTTTCCCATGGCAGCTGTGCCATTTTATATTGTTCCTCAAATGACAGAATCATACTGAAGATAATAGAGCTTTTGTTTATTCACCATTCGATGCACATTAACAGTATTTTCCCACTTGGCAATACTAAACCCTTCTACAGATGCCATCGTTTGGTGAAAATAGTGTCACAGAAGTCCAATCGTATGTGGGTCATGGACAACATGGCATCATTTGAAAAACTGGGTACACAACTAAGCTTATAGAAAATGGTGATTTTTACAATGCAGCAACAAAGAAAGCGAGAGACTATTTATATTCCAAAGGTGAAACTAAAAACTAGCAAAGTAACAAATTTAAAAGTTCATTCAAGATCACTTCAA
>NW_023605194.1:119261846-119283740 GCF_014898055.3 Talpa occidentalis
GTAACTGTGAAAGATTAAGTAAGAAATAAATTGATTATGTGTGTTTGTGAGAACAAGTAAGGGGAAAAAGTAACTGATTGTGTGTTTATGTGATGCTAAGTAGCAAACATAGTACCCACATATGCGTGCGACCCCTTGGGGAATTAAGCAACTGTGTAAGTGTGCGTATATCTATGTGAATACAAGGAAAAAGTAGGTGGTTGTGAGACCAGGAGAAAAATGGAGTCGATCGTATGTTTTCCTGTTACTAAGTGAAGAATGAAGGAACTGTGTGTCTCTGTGTGAAGAATGAACAAACATACTCGATGTGTGCATGTGCTAAGTGAGGAATAAAACATCATGCGGCTAGGCAAAAAATCAAGAAATTGATTGTGTGACTAGGTGAGGAGTGATTCTGAATGTGCGTTTGTGGTGAAATGAGGTAACAAATGAGGTTACTGTGTGTTATTGTGCTTAATTTCAAAGGTAAGGGACGAAGTGATTTTGTGTGTGCAGGTGCCTGTGACCGTGTGTGATTGTTGGGTGAGAAAAGGTGATTATGTTTATGTGTGTAAAAATAGGTGAGAAAAAAGTGACCAAGTGTACGTGTGAGAGACAAGGTGAGCAATGAGAAACTGTCTATGTGTGAGTAGGTAAGGAATGAAGTAATGGATGGTGTATGCATTCACAGATGAGGAACATAACTGACTGTGTGTGTGGAAGGTGACACAGAATGAGGTGACTGAGTGCATGTGGGTTGACCAAGAACAGGAATGGAGTAAAGGATGATACATCTGTGTGTGTCCAGGTGAGAAATCAAGTAATGGCAAGTGTGTATGAACAAGTCAGTGAGAAAAAGTCATGATATATTGATACGCGTAGGCACAAGGTGAGAAATAAATACTTGTGTGTCAGCATGTGAGAAATTACGTGTGTGTGTGAATGTGTATCTGATGTGACCAGGTGAGATGGGAACAAAACAACTGTGTGTGGGAGCGAGGTCACTGATGAAGACTGACTGTGTGTGTGTCACTAGGTTCACTTTTCCTTCCCCTCTTCCTCCTCTTTACCTCTGTACTTACCTCCCCTCACCTTTTCCTCGCTACTCCTTACCTTTTGTCCACAGGGTCCGATGTAGTCTCAACACCAAAGTGTTGACTGCGCCTTACCTTTTTCTCACGGAGTCCAGTGTAGTCCCAACACCAAAGTGTTGCGGTGCCTCTGGTGGGGCCTCAGGAAACCAGATCCTCTGTGTGGGCAGAGCCAGGGCCCCTGGCAGACGACCATGCACGGCAGGGATCAAAGTGGCTCCGGGTGCTCCATGGGGGGGGTACAGTAGTATGCACAACAATCACAGTCCCCATCCCAGAATTTCTACTTTAATTTCATGAAAGGATGGAAATTCAAACAAAAAGGGAAGCAACTTGATATATCCAATAATGATAGGGTGAGGAATTGTGAAATGGTGGGAATGAAATAAATGTGAACACAAGTTTACAACTTACACCAAATATCACCAAAATTATACATAAGCAAATAAAAAATGGTAAACCATAATTAATCATAGCAGAAAACAGATTATCTACATGACCTTGACTTTGGTGAGAAATTTTTACACACAACATGAAAACCACTTAAAAAAAATAAATGAATAGTGTGGACTTTGGAATATCAAAAATTTTCTGTGAATATTTTTTTGTGAAAGGACATGTTCAGAGAACCACAAGCCAAGAAAAGTGGAGCAAATTTGCAAACCACAAATCTGAACAGACATCACACCAAAAATATACAGATAATAAATGGGCACACAAAATATATTCATTGTCATGTATAACTAAGGGGTTGTTAATTGAAACAAGGAAACATCACTACAAAGAACTGTTAAACTCCCAACATCACTTTGCCAGTTGACACATTGCTGGAGGGTGAGAACAGCAGGAAGACCCCTTCATTGCCGGTGGAATGCATGGGCAGATGCTTTGGAGGACAATTGGGCAGCGTTTTCCAAAGACAAAATAATCTCACCTTCAGATTCAACAATCAGGCCTCTAGTATTTAGACAACCACTTTGAAAAACTATGTTCAAACCAAATCTAGCATGTTATTATGTGCAGATGCTCTATTCATAATGGCTAAAATCTTTTCAAAAATCAAGATGTCCTTTAATGAAGAGTGCATAAGCAAACTGTCATTCCTTCAGGGAAAGGGAGCAGAACGTGACCCCACAGAAGCCTCTTTGGCATAAGATCGCTTGACAACCATAATATGAATGCAGAGCCTGTCTCATTGGTGTCGTGATTATTTTTGGTCTATTTTTAAAAACAGCAGAAGTTGCCCCTCTGTGAGGGCTGCACACTCATAAGGGAAATCACCAGTCCTAATAACAAATTCAAACCAAGCCACCAACCTCATCCATGGTAAGCTCTGGGCATTCATCTAAAGAACAATGACTCCCTGGCTGATTTTTCTTTGCCTGATACCCTTCCATGACTATCCCCCTCTCCTGACATTTTCCTGTTTTGTTTTTACCTGAGGATGGCACTGAGGCTGATCGCTTGCGACCTTTTATGGAGTCATTAGATTTCCCCTGCTATCCCTCATGTATATAAGAAATATAAATGTTATTAAAGTTCAGTTTGCTTTTCTCCTATAATCTGTCTTTTATGATAGAGGATCTCATCTAAGATCTTAGAATAGTATGGGCAAAATTATTTGTTCATTCATACATTCATGACTAAAGTTCAGCAACAGGAATGAATGAACCATCAACCACTGTTTGAGGGAGGATGGGAAATTTCTCCCTACCCTCCAGCTGAAAAGTCATCCAATGAACAGCAGATATATTAGTTGGAAAAACAAAAAATTTAAAGACACACCACACACTCATTCATGCTCACCTCATACCAGGCCCCAAATCCATGCTCGCAAAACAATCCAAATCAGAAACAGAACATATGCTCTCACCATGACCCTAGATGATGACTATCATCTTAATTATCATAAAGCCTAACCATAATACACAATAACCCTCACCCTTACTCAAATTATTGCCTGAATTCCTAACCAAAGAAATTGACCCTATTTTTCTAAACCAGTAACACCTAACTATAATCAGTCAAATCAAAAAAAAATCATCACAAGAACAGAAAACTAAAGACCTGGACCTTTCATGCCTAGGAATCCTCCACAAAATAACAATATGAAACCAACATCCCATTAAAAGGTGGATACACTACAAACGAGTGTCTATCCCAGAAAGTCCAGTTGCTAACATACTAAAGCCAAGACATGCAATAAACCCATGAATTGTA
This sequence comes from Talpa occidentalis, assembly GCF_014898055.3. Classification (NCBI taxonomy): domain Eukaryota; kingdom Metazoa; phylum Chordata; class Mammalia; order Eulipotyphla; family Talpidae; genus Talpa; species Talpa occidentalis. The sequence continues at coordinate 119,265,137 of NW_023605194.1, forward strand.
TGAGGAAAAAACATGGATCGTATCAAGAGATTCACAAAAATCTTTCTGAAAAATCCAGTACACTTTCATGATACAATCACTCAAAAAGCAGAATAAAGAAAATTTTATCAATAGAATATAGAGTATTATAAAAAGATTGTGAACATAATGTTCAGTTTTAAAACCTGAGCACCTTACTCCAGATGTAAAGAATGAGGCCAGAATACTGATTCTCACCACTGTCCAAATTTTACTGGAAATTCTTTCCAGAGCAATGAAGAAAGAAATAAAAGGCATCCAATGTATGAAAGGAGAACATAAAACTCTGTCTATTCACAAACAGCAGATGACATCATCTTATGTATAATGAAAAATTTTAAAACTGTAAACTAATTTTCTAAATATAACCCACCATTTACTTCTTGTATATACACTACTAGTAAAAAAGGGAAAAAATGTTTGAAAACATTACATACATTTGACACAATGTCTACATTAATAAAATATGTAAGAAACCATTTATGCCTCAAGTCAAGTACTTGTACACTGAAAATTAGAAAACACTGATGAAAGAAACCCTAAATAAATGGGAAAACCACCCACAGTTGTGAACTGAAAGAATCGATATTGTTTAGATGACAATCATCATGACACGTGCAGATTGAACGGGATTCCTATGAAAATGCACAAAGGGCTTTGGAGGGAACATGTGCAAGATGATCCTAACTTAAATATATGGATTTTCAAGGGCCCACAAACAGCCAAGAAAATAGCGGGAAAAAAAAAAAAACAATGGCAGAGGCTCATACTTCCCAATGTCATTTCCCAATGTCAAATGTCACTTCAAAGCAAAGTGGCAGTGCCTGAACCCTTCAGTACATAAACAGTGTCATACCCCTTCACATACATCCCATTGTCAATAATTGTAAAATAACATATATTGTTTTGTTTTGTCTTTTGTGGGACCCTCGCCGGCGGCCAGGGAATGAACCAGCACGCAGCCTTACAGCCCAGTGCTCAACCGATGCGCCACCAGGGGAGGCCCCAGATATTCTTATTTTATGTATGCTTGAGGAAATCAAGTATGTTTTAGGAAATCAAAAGCTTGGCAAACTATACATGACATAGCTGGACATTTTCCACTAAAGACAGAGTAACTGTATGGTTGAACATTTCTACTCCTAGATATGTACCCCAAATAACTGGAAGTGGGTGTTAAAGCCAAAGCCTGTACACAGTACACAGAACAGTGGTTCTTAGCACCACTGTTCACAACAGCCAAAATGTAGACGGAGAGTAAACCCACGACTTACTTTAATTCTGTAAGATCAAATCACTCCATTTGACAAGAAGTCCTTCCTATTAAAACACCAGTCCTTTCGAAGGACTTGATATTCACATTACAATTGCAGCCCAGTAGACACTGTGGGTGGGGCATTGGTAGATGGGGCATTTCAGCAACCCTGAGCATGAGCCAATCACTGCATACTGATCAGCTTGGCGATCTTTGTTCCTCAGGCCGGAGTTGTGCTGTGTGTGTGCATGTGTGTGTGTGTGTGTATCTCAAAGAAATGTTTGGTTTTTGATATTTGTGTAACCTTTCTAAAAGTGTTTTTTGTTGAACTGCATAAAAATATTTTGCTCTAAACAAAAATTACATCAGTCATAAAAAGCATGTCAAAAGAAAATGTCAATTAAGCAATAAACTACATAAAAACATGCTTATAGTATAAAGATCAATAAATTGGTACGAGAGAATTAGGTTTTTCCCACCTGCACCATGAGTGAATTCAAAGTGATCTTGAATGAACTTTTAAATTTGTTACTTTGGTAGTTTTTAGTTTCACCTTTGGAATATAAATAGTCTCTCGCTTTCTTTGTTGCTGCATTGTAAAAATCACCATTTTCTATAAGCTTAGTTGTGTACCCAGTTTTTCAAATGATGCCATGTTGTCCATGACCCACATACGATTGGACTTCCGTGACACTATTTTCACCAAACGATGGCATCTGTAGAAGGGTTTTGTATTGCCAAGTGTGAAAATACTGTTAATGTCCATCGAATGGTAAAAACACAAGCTCTATTATCTTCAGTATGATTCTGTCATTTGAGGAACAATATAAAATGGCACAGCTGCCATGGGAAAGCATTCTGGCTGTTTCTTTGAAAATGAAGCATAAACTGCATGGATGACAGAGCAATTCCACTTTAGGGAAAATCAAAAGAATTCAAAACAGCGACTCAAACAGACTTCTGTATGCCCACAATCATATCAGCATTACTCACAACCTGTCAAAATCTAGACAGAACTCGAGTGTTGATGGAGGAATAAATGAAAAAACAAAATGTGGCATATAAGCGATGGACTATTATTCAGCCTTAAAAATGAAGAAAATTCTGAGATCACACGTGCAGGAAAGTGCATCTCCGACTCGCCATTTTAGAACAGGGACATTCCTTCAATAAAGACTGCTTGAAACAGACAGAAGGCTCCCCGCAGAGCCAGATGTGAGCCTGGAAGAACCCCAACACCAGGCCCCTTCTGGCCAGCAGTCAGAGCCGGGGGGGGGGGGAGCGGGCATCCAACCCTGGGGCAGACCACGCATGTAGGAAAGTGCGTCTCCAACCCGCCATTTTAGAATAGGGACCTTCCTTCAATAAAGACTGCTTGAAACAGGGAGAAGGCTCCCTGTGCAGTCAGAGGAGAGCTGAAGGCCCCCACAAGACTGGTCCCGCCTGGCAGGAAGTTGGAGCCCAGAGGGGGATCCAGTGATTTGGACCCCAGAGTGCAATCCAGCCGCTCCACCTCCAGGGAAGTCTGTGGGACTTCAAGACACACCTTTGGAATTAAACGCAGAAGGAGATGATATTCTGTGACAGCGACCATTAACATACTCAAAGTACCACTGCCTCACTGGACTTCTGGCATAACAGTATTTGACTCATTTGGACCACCAGTTTCTGAAATCCCAGAAAGAGCACACCAAAAAGATGCTGGCCAGTACCAGTGACACAGTGTCCCAACGCATAGGGCAAATTAGAAAACAGGCAGCAGGGAGAAGAAAAACTACATGCAACCTAGCAACTCCTCAGGAAAAAGACACACCACAAAAAGAAAACCACCCACCAGCTTGCAACAACAGTGACTTGGAAGAACTTCTGAGCCATCCAGAAAGAGAATTTAAAATTGCCATGATAAAAAAACTGACAGAACTCATTAAGGAAAACAACACAGAAGAACGAAATTGAGTCCCTAAAGAGGGAAGTGAAGGAAATGCAGGCGATCAAAGGATTAACGGAGGAGCTAAAGAATGCTGGGAAAAGCAGTGATAACAGAATAGATGAAATGAGAGAATGAATAAGCACTCTGGAAGACACAGAAATAAAAAGAACCAAAACAGAAAAGGAAAGAGAAGCACGAATGAAAAAGACTGAAGAAAGACTTTGGGAACTATCTGACTCCATGAGCAAAGGAAATATAAGAGTTACAGGAATCCCAGAAGGAGAGGAGAGAGATGTAGGAACAGAGAAAATATTCAAGGAAATAATTGAAGAGAACTTCCCAAATGTGAAGAAGGAGCTGAAAATAGACATACAAGAAGCAAGAACACCAAAGTTCCATGATGAAAGGAAAAATACAGCAAGACACATAATAGTAAAGCTCCCAAGATTCCAAAACAATGAAAAAATAATGAAGATGACAAGAGAGAAGAAACAGATAACATACAAAGGAAAACCAATCAGGCTGACATCAGACTTCTCGGAAGAAACACTACTACGGGCAAGGAGAGGGACATAGTCAACAGACTCCAAGACAACAAATGCCAACCAAGAATACTCTATCCTGCAAAGTTTTCCTTCCTCTATGAAGAAAGAATAAGGACCTTCCCAGACAAACAGAAACTCTGGAATTTCATTACGACTAAACCCCCACTCCAAAAAAAATACAAGGAGTCCTAAAGCCAGAACCAACAGAGGGATGAATAACAATGAAAGAAGGCAAAAAAAAACAGTTACTAAAAGAATAAATAAAATCAGAGGAAAAAAACACAATGGCAAATACAGATGCAAACATATCAATATTAACTCTAAATGTAAATGGACTAAACTCTTCAATAAAAAGACACAGAGTTGCAGGCTGGATTAAAAAACAAAACCCAACCTTTTGCCGTCTCCAGGAAACACATATAACTACAAAAGATAAAAATAGATTCAAAGTTAAAGGATGGAAAGCAATCATTGAAGCAAATTGACCAAAAAAGAAGGCAGGAACAGCTATACTTATATCAGATAAAACGGATTTCAAACTCAAAAAGGTAAAAAGAGACCCCAACAGTCACTACATTATGATCAAGGAGACAATACTTCAAGAAGAAATAACACTCATTAACATATACTCACCCAATGAAGGAAGACCAAAACATATCAGACAACTATTATCATCTCTGAAAACAGACATCAGAGAAAACACATATGTAGTAGGAGACTTCAACACACCACTATCAACAATGGATAGATCAATGAGACAAAAAAAAGTAAGGACACTAAAGCTCTAAATAAGGATCTAGAGCTCATGGGCTTAACAGACATCTACAGAACACTAAACCCAAAAAAATCTGAGTACACATTTTTCTCAAGCGCACAGGGATCATTCTCCAGGATCGACCACATACTGGGACACAAGACAAACATCAACAGATACACCAAGATTGAAATCATACCAACCATCTTCTCTGACCATGAAGGCATCAAACTAGAAGAAGGCAAGGAACTCTCCTACCTCATGGAGATTGAAACCCACATTACTGGAAGACCACTGGACTAATGAGGAGATCAAAAAAAATTTAAAAATACTTTGAGTTGAATGACAAAGAGGACACCAATTTCCTAAATGTATGGGACGCAGCAAAAGCAGTAATAAGAGAAAAATAAATAGCAATAGAGGCTCATATCAAGAAACAAGAAAGAACTCAAAGAAGCAACCTAATCTCAAAGCTCAAAGAACTAGAAAAAAAACAAAAACAAAACCAGTAGAAGAAAATAATTAAAAAGCAGAAATAAATGAAATCGAAAAAAAAATCAAAAAGATCAATGTAACCAAAGGCTGGTTCTTCGAAAAATAAATAAAATAGACAAACCCCTAGCCAGGCTCACAAAGGAAAAATGGGAGAAAGCACAAATAAATAGGATCACAAATGAGAGAGGAGAAATCACAGCAGACACAGCAGAAATCAAAAGAATAATCAGAAACTACTATGAACAGTTATATGCAAACAAGTTCAACAATCTAAAAGAGATGGACATATTCCTACAACTCTACAATCATCCAAAGCTAGATAAAGAAGAAATAGAACACCTAAACAGACCAATTACAAGCAGCAAAATTGAAACGGTAATCAAAAACCTCCCCAAAAACAAAAGTCCAGGACCTGATGGATTTACAAATGAATTCTACCAAACATTCAGAGACGAATTAGTGCCTATCCGTCACAAACTCTTTCAAAAAATTGAGAAAGAAGGGATAATACCAAACACGTTCTATGAAGCCAACATTACACTAATACCAAAACCAAACAAGGACAACACACAATAAAAGAAAACTATAGGTCAATCGCTCTAATGAACACGGATGCAAAAAATCCTCAATAAAATTTTAGCTATCAGAATCCAACAATGTATCCATAAGATAATTCACCATGACCAAGTAGGATTTATTCCAGGGACACAAGAATGGTTCAACATCCGAAAATCAAACAATGCAATCCAACACATCAACAAAAAGAAATATAAAAACCATATGATAATATCAATAGATGCTGAGAAAGCTTTCGACAAAGTGCAACACCCATTCATGATAAAAGCCCTTGAAATTCTTGGGATACAAGGAACATACCTCAATATCATAAAGGCCATATATGACAAGCCAACAGCCAGTATCATTCTCAATGGCGAAAAGCTGAAAGCATTTCCATTAAGATCTGGAACAAGACAAGGATGTCCACTCTCACCACTGCTTTTCAATATAATACTAGGAGTCCTAGCCAGAGAAATAAGACAAGAGAAAGACATACAAGGAATCCAAATAGGAAAAGAAGAAGTTAAACTATCACTATTCACAGATGATATGATAATATACATAGAGAACCCAAAAACTCCACAGAAAAACTAATTCAACTAATCAATCAGTTTACTGAAGTGGCAGGATACAAAATCAACACACAAAAATCAGTAGCCTTCCTATACACAAACAATAAATCTGAAGAAATAAAAAAAAACATCCCTTTTATTATTGAAACAAAAAAAATCAAATACTTGGGAATAAATCTAACAAAAGAGGTAAAGGACCTATACAAAGAAAACTATAAAACACTGTTAAATAGAAGAAGACACAAAGAAATGGAAAGATATCCCCTGTCATGGATTGGAAGAATTAACATTATTAAAATGGCCATCATACCAAGAGCGATATACAGATTTAATTGCTATTCCAATAATAATTTCAATGACATTCTTCAAAGAAATAGAACAATTATTGATGAAATTCATATGGAATCACCAAAAACCCCGAATAGCCAAAGCTCTCCTGAAAAAAAAGAAGGGAATGGAGGCATCACACGCCCAGTCTTCAAACTATACTACAAAGCCATAATCATCAAAACTGCATGGTATTGGAACAAGCACAGACACATGGACCAACAGAACTGAATAGGAAATCCAGAAATAAACCACAGATTTATGGTCAACTAATCTTTGACAAAGGAGCAAAGAATATGCATTGGAGCAAAGAAAGTTTGTTCAATAAATGGTGCTGGGAAAACTAGGTCGCTACATGCAAAAGAATGAAGCTTGACTATTACCTCACACCATGCACAAAAACCAACTCAAAAGGGATTAAAGAACTAGACATAAGACCTGAAACCATAAAATATATAGAAGGAAATACAGGCGAAACACTACATGACATGCACCTCAAAGAAATCTTTACAGACACATCACCCAAAGCAGTGACAGTGAAGGCAAAGATCAACAGCTGGGACTACATCAAATTAAAGAGCTTCTGCACAGCAAAAGAGACAATAACAAAAACAAAGAGAAACCCCACCAACTGGGAGAAAATTTTTGCACACAACACTAATGATAAAGGACTGATCACAAAAATCCACAAAGAGCTGATGAGACTAAATAAAAACAAAGAAAATAATCCAGTCAAAAAATGGGCAGAAGAGCTAAAAAGAAACTTCTCCAAAGAGGAAATTCAAATGGCCAACAGGCATATGAAAAAATGTCCAACATCCATTGTAATCAGGGAAATGCAAATCTCATTTGCATTTGGTACAAAAACTACAATGAGATACCATCTTACACCAGTGAGAATGGCACATATTAAAAAAACTAGCAACAACAAATGTTGGTGAGGTTGTGGAGAAAAAGGAACTCTCCTGCATTGCTGGTGGAAGTGCAAACTGGTCCAACCACTATGGAGAGCTGTGTGGATATTCCACAACCTACTAAAGATAGAGCTTCCATAGGATCCAGCAATTCCACTCCTAGGCATTTACCCAAATGACACAGAAACATAACTTCCAAAGGACACCGGCATCCCTATGTTTATAGCAGCACTATTTACAATAGCTAAGCTATGGAAACAACCCAAATGCCCAAAAACAGATGACTGGATCAAGAAGATGTGGTACATATACACGATGGAATATTACTCAGCAATCAAAAAGATAAACACATGCAGTTTGCAGCAACATGGATGAAGCTAGAAGGGATCATGCTCAGCAAAATAAGCCAGAAAGAAAAAGAAAAATACCGGATGGTCTCACTCATAGCAGGAATTTAGAAAACCTAAATAAAGGACCAGGAAAAAGAATAAACTATAAAGTAAAAATCAAAATCAACAAAAAACTATAAACCAGAGACACTTTTGGGGGGGGGGGGCGGGAGGGAGGAGGGTCAGAATGGGGGTCAATTGTATGGGGATATAAAATAAAATTATTATAAGGAAATAATAAAATATGCTTCAAAATTAAAAATAAAATGCATACATTGTGCAAAAATGAAAAATGATGTAAGAATAATAAAATAAATATTTTTTAAAAATTAAGAAAATTCTGATACATGCTACAACGGTAGGAACCTTAAAGTCATTATGTTAAGTAAGACACAAATGGACTAACAGGGTATAATTCCATTTCTATTAGGGGTCCAGAGCAGTCAAATTCAGAGACAGCAGTAGAATGTGGTTGCTAGGGGATGAGGTGAAGAGGAATGGGGAGCTTTGTTTAACAAGGGGAATGAAACATCCTAGACCAGGATGGTGGGATATTTGTGCAATGATGTCAATGTAGTTAATACCATAACATGCCTGGCTTAAAAATATTTAGTGGTAAATATTATGTATAATTTATAACAATGAAAACAAAATGCACATGGATCTGACACATTGACAACACACATCAATATGAGAAAGGAATCTGGAAGGCACAGGGAATGTCAGGCAACCTCCTCCACATGTTTACAACCAGATTATCACTAAAAAACGGTAACAACCAGGGCTTCCTGGTGACCTAGGGGTTAAGTATCAGGGCTATCATGACTAAGGCCTGAGTTTCATCCCCGGCCAGGGAGCTGACCCACATGGCGCAGCAGACCCACCCTGTCTCCCCACTGCTCCCCTCAACAGTGGATTGCAGTTAGATCCACCTGCCCTGCTCCCACTGCACCTCTGGTGAATCCTCTCACACACACACCCCTGCACCTCTGGCCTGTACCACAGTTACATGCAAAGAAAAAAAAAAACCTGAGTGCTCACTGACAGAGCATTGGATCAAGATGTGGTCGATCCACACTACAGAATACAAGTCAGCCGTAAAAACATGAAAGGTTACCATTTACAGCAAAATGGACGGAGTCTGAGGCAATCGTGTGCGGTAAAGCCAGATAGAATGACTGGGAGAAACATTGGAAGCTTCCATAGCAAACAAATCAATAAAGCTAATTACTAATAAAAGCCGCACCTGCTAATAAACAGTGAGGTTTGGGCTTCAGAGGGCGGGGGAAGGGTAATGAGGTAAAAGGGATGAGGTTGGGGTAAATCAGTCTCAGGTAGAGACAGGTGTCACGAATAAAAGGCTGGAATTGCGGTCAATGTGGGGGGGTGCATTACAGACAGTACCTGGAAGGGTCCCCTGAGAATATTCTTTCACAACGAAGGACGGAACCTCAGGTGCGAAAGCCCTGCGGTGACAGGGTTTGTCTCCATCATGCAGTATCAGCGAGGCGCCCCATGAAGCCGTGAAGCTGAAATGCTGGCCTGTTTTTCTCAGGGTTGTCGCATGACCCAAGCACATGCATGTTTCCCTTGGCTGGAAACCACGACAGCCGTCCGCTCCATCCCACAAACGCTTCCACTTTCAAGCCCACCCTGAAGCCAACGAACTGGGGGGCGCTGCATAACAAGAACGCCGAAACGTGCCCCCCCCCCGTGACAGGGGCCCCAGAAAGGGCCCAGGCAGGAGGCCCGTGTGCCGAGGCCCAGGCTGCGGAGGCAGGACAAGGGGCGGCGGGGACAGGGCAGGGTCTGGATGGAAAGAGCCGTCGCGCAGGCGGGGCGGCGATGGAGGGAAACGTCCTGACATGGAGGGTTTAACCCGGGAAGCCGCCCGAGGGTTTTATTCTCAGAAAACTATTCAAAGACTGAGACCTGGAGTTTCCATTGTAGGAGAAGTGAGCGGTGGCCCCGAGGCCCGCGCTGTTCCCACAGGGGCGTCTGCTCGCCCCAGGCCCGAGCCCCTCCCTGGAGGCGCTGACGGGGTGCAGCCTCCGCCTCCGAGAACCCCGAGGGGCCCAGGCCGGCGGGTTAAGCCTCCTCGGGGGCCAGGAGCCGCCTCCCTGCGGGCGAGGCCTGGGCGGCGGGTCGGGTGCTCAGACTGGGGGTCGGGCCGGGCTTCCCTCCTGCCTGCTAGGCCCGGGGCGGGGAGGGGGTCACCCCAGAAAACCTCAGTCTGCCCCAAAGACACCATCACCCACAGTAACAGCCACGCGGCCCGGGCAGAGCAGCGCCCAGAGCCCCCAGGCGCGTCCTCGAGCCACGAGGAGCCGGAGCAAACTCGGGGGACCCACGGCCGTCAGGGGTCCCCTCAGGCATGAAACTGACCCCCTAGGTGACTCCGTGCTCAAAACTGAACCCCAAAGAACCCCCAGTTCTCCTCACCAGCCCCCCCTCCTCTGACCGGACCCTCCCGTCAGCCGCCCAGGGAGACGCGCTCGCCCTCCCGCCCGCCCTCCCCCCGGCTCACCTCGTCCTCCCGCGACGCGCCGGGTCCCGCGGGGTCCTGAGGGGCGCGCCCCGCAGCACCGACCTCCTCGCAGCCCAGGACGCCAGGAACGCCGAGGGAGCCGCGCGCAGCCGGGTAGGCACGGGCGCGCAGGTAGGCGGGCAGGGGGCGGGCAGGGGGCGGGCAGGGGGGCGGCCCGGACACACCTGGGCGCTCGCGTGGCCACGCCCGCCGGGCCGGCATTTCAGGTTCAGGGTTAGGTTAGGGTTCTCCCCCGCGCCTCGGCCTTGGCACCTCCTCGTCCTCCGGCTTCGCTGCTCGCGGTTTCCCCCGCACCCCCCCCCCTCCCCCCTGGTCCCCCGACCCGCGCTCACTCCTCTGCGTGTTGCTCACGACGCCCCTCCGCCCTCGTCCTGCCGCCCCGTCCCAGCCCGCCCGCTCCTCCTTCCCCGCGCCACGCCAGTCCCTGCCCGTCCCGGCTCCCCCCCCCCCCCCCGCTCTCCTCCCGCCCCCCCCCGCGTCGCCCCTCCCCCGCCACCCTTCCTCTGCCCTCGGGCGCCCCGCCCGCTCCTCCTTCCCCCGCGCCACGCCCGTCCTGGCCCTCCCTGCCCTCCGGGCCCCGCCCGCTCCTTCCTCCCCGCACACCCGCGCCCACCCCCACCCCCGCGCCCGTCCCTGCCCTCGGGCCCCGCCCGCTCCTCCTCCCCGCACCGCCCCGTCCCTGCCCGGCCCGGCCCGCCCGCCTCCTCCTCCCCGCGCCTCCCGCACCCACCCCCATCCCGGCCCGTCCCTGCCCTCCGGGCCCCGCCCGCTCCTCCTCCCCGCACCACGCCCGTCCCTGCCCGTCCCGCCCCGCCCGCTCCTCCTCCCTGCGCCACACCCGTCCCTGCCGTCCTGCCCCCCGCCCGCTCCCCATCCCCGCGCCCCGCCCCCACGCGCCTTCCGCGTCACGCCCGTCACGCCCTCCCTGCCCGTCCTCCCATCGCTCCTGGCGCCGCATCCCGTCCCACCCGTCCCCGCCCTTCCCGCCTCTCCGCGGCGCCCGCTTCACGGCCTCCCCGCCAGGGGGCGCCTCCGCCGTTTCTCTGCCTTTGTCCCCCAGGACCCCCCAGCGTTCCTCTGCCCCCCAGTCATGGTCTCCCCTCCAACTGCTGCCCGTCATCTTATGGACATACAACGATTATTCACCCGTTCCCGAGGGTTTTCCTGTAGATGTTTCCAAACATTTGTTGCTATAAAGCAGGTGTTGGTCAATAGTTTTATACGTAGATTGTATCAGTATTTCCAGCATTTCCTTAGGTCATTTCCCAAAAATATACAATTACTAGAACAGGCAGTAGAAATAGTCTAAGCTCACAGTTCTCTGCAGAAGGGTGGAGCAGGTGTCCTTTCCTCAGGAATGAATTACAGCACATAGTTCACCTCACCCCGGCCAACATTTCATTCCGTCTCTCCATCCGTCTTCTTCAAGATTTTGACTCTACCTTTGCACTAGAACCAAGGACACAAAAAGTTCCATTATGTATAAGCAAAAAATACTCTAGACTCTCAAAAAGGAACATTAGCTCAGTATACCAGCAAATGAAAAAACTAAACTATCTTAAAGTTTAGGAAGTAAAATAAAAGGGTAAAGAAATAAAAAGAGGTTTTTTTCCCCTGATCATGAAATTTTAATGCCACAGGTAATTATCTGTGGATGCACTATATGTATACATACATTCTCTCTCTCTCTCTCTCTCTCTCTCTCTCTCTCTCTCACACACACACACACACACACACACACACACACACACACTTTTCCTGTGTCTCCAACAATCAGTTTGTACCCTATTCCAGTTGCTACTGACACCACTGAGAATGTCTTGATGATAGAATATGTAGGATTGGAGGAAGGTACTTCTGTATCCTTGTAGCATCCCAAGCAAGTGAGGAAGGAGAAGACACATGGGGCCTAATTTCTGGAGACCCGCTCCTGCTGAATGTCGTGTCAGGAGTCTCTGAAAGGAGAGGACGGCATCGACGAAAACTTGGGGGGCTAGGGGAAGTGGAGTGAGGTAGACACAGACACTCTCTCTGGTGCAAGTATCTCCTGCTGAGGGTCTCAGCGGGTCTTTATTTATACAGTAAGGCAAGCGGTGAGATTACATCAACATAAGCATTGAAGCAGAACAAAGACAATCATTACATACTTTCTCATGAATGTACAGAGACTCCCTTGGTCTCATACCAAAAGGGCATTTCTTTGGTTACCATAAAAAACATGAGGGACAATTAGTTTTCTTAGTACAGCTCATTTTCTAACATGATCAATTATTTCAGACAGCACAACATTTGGTGACAATCATTCTATTAAACTTTCCTAGTTTCAGAGTGGGCGTGAAAGCCCTAGTCTATATTCTATTACTGAAATCAACCTATCTCCTTAGCACTCGATTAACTTGGATAATTTATCAATTACTTCAAAGTGGCCTAAAGAAACTCATCAAATCTATGTTAGTTCTACTGAAGTCTAACTCTTAACTATAAATACCTAACCTCCACACAGCCTGCGAACTACTGACCCTTTGCATACACCAGGAAATGTACTGCTGCCGCAAACACATACCCCCTGGGTTAGGCTACGGTTTCCAAGCACAGCTGGTTCAGGGCAGCTTGTTCTCCATAATTCTCAGTGCCAAAACATTTCTTTCCTGACTATACCTTTAGCATTTTTTACTTACTTTAATAATGATTCAAGCGTAAGAACAATAAACCAATTAGCGTCTAGGTCCGATTTAGGTTTTTACAAGCATTAGCGTCTAGGTCTGAATTAGGTTTTTACTTCTGCATTAACCAAGAACAAACAGGAGAGCATTAGCAGGCGTTGCTATGGAGACTGCCTAGTTCAGATCTTCTGGGAAGTGCAGGAACTCCTCTCTTCTCAGCAGTCTCCCCCAATGCCCAGACCTTGTCAAAGGACAGCATGGGTAGCACAGCCTGCCGCACCTAATGAAAAAAAAAATTGTGTTTAGTCAGCATAATCTGGAGACAGCCTGAGCAAACAGCAGGAAGAGCAACTGGCAGGACTAGGAAGTGTCATGGAAGTGGCCACCTCAGGGGAGAGGCATCAGCACTGCCCACCTGATCTATTGAGTAGATGGAGAATCGAGGTACACTCACCTTCACATCATAGTAAAGAGTTTCTGCATGGTAGGCAAGTACACTTCAAAAAGATTTCATTGAGAGAGTAAATAATGATTATGAGATGCTATTTTGATAGGAAAAGGACTAGGCAGCTACAGCTCCAAAGCTGCCTCATGCTTACAGCTCTGTGATTCCAAGGTGTAAGAGGAACACAGCTGAAGGGCTGTTCCTTGGCAACCTGACCTGGTCTGCTGCTCACCAAGCATCAACTCAGACACTCACCTCAGTTTTCTTTGGGGTTCTGAGTTCTACACAGGAAGGCATATAAGACAAGACACCGGCTTCTCAGTGCCCTTTTGTTCATGAGCACATTGGCTGTAGCAGTTTTGGCAGCATGGGGTGTAAGCCACAACCTTCTTCATCCCTAATGAGTGATACAAAATCGCAAGGTTTCATTCATAGACATTTAAGTGAACTGTACACGATGGCCACTCGTTTTAACCCTTGATTATCTCCCTGTAATCTTAACTAAGGTAACTTCTACATATTCGTTAATATCTGTGGTTCACATAAGATCACATAAGACTTATTCATTTCAGCAGAAACACCCAGATACCCTGCTAACAGAAAAGACTGTCTTCCCAGAACATGAGCATAGCATTGGTATGTTAGGGATACTCAGACCTCAGCCTGCTTCGTTCATATAAAAATTCTTGATACAAAAACTATCTTAAAATCGTAAAGATTCTTCTTTTTAAAAAAAGATTTATTTAGGGAACTCCCCTGGTGGCGCAGGCAGTTGAGTGCCACGCTGTGAAGCTGTCCGCAGCCTCTGCAGCGCCGGTTCGATCCCGGCCAGCCGGTGAGGGTCCCACATGGCGCGGCAGACCTCTCCTGTCTCACCCGCTGCTCCCTTCAGCAGTGTATTTCATCAGTCTGCCTGTTCTGTTCCCTGCTCTGTCTCTGGTGAATCCTCTCACCCTCCCACGCATCTGGCCTGTACCCCGGATCTTGTATAAATAAATAAATAAATAAATCTTTAAAAAATATTTATTTATACAAGAACTGGGGTACAGTCAGAGGCACGGGAGGATGAGAGAATTCACCAGAGACAGAGCGGGAGGCAGAACAGGCAGACGGATCAAAGACACTGCTGAGGGGAGCAGCAGGCAAGGCAGGAGAGTTCAGCTTCACCATGTGGGTTGGCCCTGGCTGGCCGGGGATCGAACCCACACTGCAGAAAGCTGTGGACAGCTTCACAGCATGGCGCTCAACCCACTGTGCCACTGGGGAGGCCCCTGTAAAGGTTCTTCTTGTTCTCTTCCAGTACTTAAGGAAAACAAGCACCTGTCACTGCAAATGTCACAATCTTTCCAATGTACACTAATGATAAATAAGCACCCTACAAGTTGTTCTATAAAATTAATTACCTGCAGACTCAAGTGAAAGGCTACTTTTAGTGTTGTTACATGTATGACCTTAGCTTATTTTCCACAATATGGAAACCATGAAAACTCAACACCAAATATTGGGAACAAACAGTAGAGGAGGTTCACTCTAAACCCACCAGAACAAAGTGGCCACCGAGGATGTCCAAGCAATAGCACATACATTATCCTGGACTCAGAGAGAAAATAATGCCACAGTCACCCACACAGACTCAGCTCACCAATGATTCCAGATGATTCTGAATATTAGCTCTTACAATATTCTAAATTATCTAATGTAAAATAAAATGATCACTACATCTTCCATTATATCACAGATGCCAGTTTTTCAATTGGCCTCAAATAGTAAAGTCTGCATCTAAAGAATATGACCAATTCCACAGGTCTCAGAGATAACATTTACAAGCCTCTGAGACAATACCCACAATCAGATCCATAATGAAAATTTTTGTCCACCTTCAAATATAACTTTTAAACATTTATATTAGTATTCCATAACATTAAATGAGCTCAACAAATAATTATGCTTATCCAATATCAAAACAAACTTTGAGGACCTCCCTGGTAGACTAGGGCTTAAGTCTCAGCACTATCACCACAATGGCCCATAATACGGCCTAAGTTAGATCCCCAGCCATGGAGCTAACCCACATAGGGCACAGCAGACCTCTCCTGTATTACCACTGCTCTCCTGAGCAGTGTATTTCAGTAGATCTGTCTGCTCTGCTCCCCAGTCTGTCTCTGGTAAATCCTCTCATCACCTCACACCTCTGGCCTGCACCCCAGGTCTTCTACACAAAAATAAATAAAATCTTTAAACAAAAAGAAAAACAAACTTTGATTTAGAAATCGGTAGAGTTCTTGTATGCATAAATAAATACAAATGCATAAATAAATAAAAATAAATCTTAAAAAACACCAATGATTCAAAGCAATAAAGCACAGCAATGTTACCATGATCCCAAATGTGGACAGTAATGTCCAGTTTGGGGAGCAAAAGGATCAGTGTGGTGGCAGGGAGCACTGGCTACTTCAATGCAGACACATGGATTTACAGCCTGGGGAAGAATTTAGCCAGAAGCCAAGTCATATGTGTTTCCTCTGCAGCTGTTCAATAGCATAATAAAACTAAACTCCCTATTTTCTACTTACAACTGAGATTCAACCAATGGTAGTTATAAGTTTTTTACATTTTTAAAGACCACAATAAATTTTAAAAATGCTGTGTGTATAGCCCAGTCCCTGGCAGACTGCAGGCACTTAGCTAACCCTTGTTCACTACCTTGAGTGTTCATAGTACTTTCTATCATGGAAAAGAATATACACCCTCCCGGGCCTCCCTGGTGGCGCAATGGGTTGAGACACAGACTATGAGGCTCTCCGCAGCCACTGCAGCATGAGTTCGATTCCCCCTGCCTGCCAGGGAGTGGCCCATATGGCGCGGCAACCTCTCCTGCCTCGCCTGCTGCTCCCCTCAGCAGTGTGTTTCAGTTGGTGTGCCTGTTCTGTTCCCTGCTCTGTCTCAGGTGGGTCCTCTCACCCCCCGCACATCTGGACTGTGCCCAAGTTCTTGTATGCATAAATGACATAACTGACATAACTGCTGAAAAAATAGTTATGTATAGACATCATCATTAAATTGAAGTCCACTTATCCAGATGTGTATACTTTATTAAAACCCAAAGGATCATTCTCAGAAGTGTCTATAAAGGCACACCCCATCCTGCTTGCTTTGCTTTATCAGATACTGCTTTTCACAGATTGAAGGTGTGTGGCAACCTGGACTGGGCAAGTCCAGCAGCGCTATTTTCCCAAAAGTATATGCTCACCTCATGTCTTGGTGATATCTAATTAGGGTATTTTCTCATTAGACAAAATACTATTGCACATTAATAGACTACACTATAGAGCAAACAATATTTATTCACACCAGGAAACCAACAAAAAAGTAGTGACTTGATTTATGCAATATTAGGTTTGTTGTGGTATTCTGGATTTGAACCAACAATATCTTCAAGGTGTGCCTTACCACCTTTTATTTGGTGCAGTGTAAGTACACCTATTAAAGCAAAGAAATTTATTTTGCTAAGGCTGCTGTTTGGAGCTGGCCCTATGCCCACTATGGCAAACCTAATAAAGATGGGAGGCGATCACAGCCTGTGCTTGGATAGAGAAACGCTTGTCACAAAATGCTTAAGAACATGTATCACGATGAAATAGACCTATTTTCAACTCCAGAGAATTTTTTTGTATTTAGTTTATATCCAAAGGACAATTTAAAATTGAAGGTAAGGGCCTCCCCGGTGGCGCAGTGGTTGAGCGCTGGCTGCGAAGCTGCCCGAAGCCTCTGCAGCACCGGTTCGATCCACGGCCACCGGCAAGGGTCCCACATGGCACGCAGACCTCTCCTGCCGTGCCCACTGCTCCCCTCAGCAGTGTACTTCGTCAGTCTGCCTGTTCTGTTCCCCGCTCTGGCTCTGGGGAATTCTCTCACCCTCCCGCATTTCTGACTGTACCCAGTGCTTGTATAAATAAATAAATAAATCTTTTAAAAATAAAAGTGAAAGTAAGTAAAGGACAGTGCACAGACACCAGCTGGCAGAAAGAGCTGCAAACGCAAAAGGTTTGTGAAAAGAAACACCTGCACAGTCACAGGCAGGCAGGAGAGCTGCCTCGATCTCCAGGGCATTTTTTAAGTAGGACATACATCTTTACACTCAACTTTACATTCGGTCCATTGTAATGACAAAAATAATCAAAATCATTTCAGAGAATGGATGTGTGCTCTTCAATACTGAAAGAGAATTACTAAGAGTGATATGCAAGAATCTAAACTTTAGAACTATGTAAATAACCTTTTTTAAATCTAATCACAAAATGACACAAGTTCACTGAGAAAATTGTCAACAGAAAAAACATGAATAACAAAGCAATCACCACGGATACCAACATCCTGAGGACACTAGTCACTGCTTCTAGTATATTTCCCACTTGTATAGATGAGATAGATCTAAACATTAACAATTAAAGGGGGGTCTTATCCTGAATAATACCGCAGGCACTGCTGAGGCATCACTTTCTTATCAATTGTTCTAGATGTGCAGGAATTCCCTCTGGTAGGTACAGCACAGCAGCTAAGCCTGCTGTATGGGAATAATTACAGAAAAGTCTATTTTGAAATGCAGTGTCTTACAAGTAGCAATCACCTTTGGGATTAGAGCTAGTTCTAAAACTATTAAGTAAATTATGTGCAACATTAAAGACAGCATCTGCATGTAACACAATGATACATTAAACTTTTGTTTTAACCTGAGGCTCCTTCCTTATGAAGGAGGAAACCCAACATCCATGGAGCTGTTCTGAGGATGGACAGGGTCACCACACTCCTCCCCTCCCCCTGGCCTTGAGGGGTTTACAGTTTAGCCTCATTTGACAATCTCCGACTCAGACAAAAATATGGAGTCCAAAATCCCTGATCTTTCCCCATATTTGTATGATCTTAACACAAGTTCCTTGTCTCTTTTGGACCTTAGGATTTTCAACTACAGAGGATAATATCTCTATATTGTCATCTCTATAGATATTGTACTATCTCTATAGTGTCATCAATGAGTTCACATAACTTAACTAATAAACTTGTTGCACAGGGGTCAGGTAATGTCCATCAGGTGCTCAATAAACATCGATTTCGTTTCTCCTACCCTGAAGAGTTCAAAGCAAGCATAAAAGGTTTTACAATGGAGGAGGTAATATCAGTTTAACAGATTCTA
>NW_023605194.1:119283840-119300308 GCF_014898055.3 Talpa occidentalis
ATAGTCATGATCTAGGGTTATGGTGAGAGCAATATTATTCCTTTCTGATTTGGATTGTTTTTGCGAGCATGGATTTGGGGCCTGGTATGAGGTGAGCATGAATGAGTGCGTGTTGTTGTCTTTAAATTTTTTGTTTTTCCAACTAATCCATCTGCTGTTCATCGGATGGCTTTTCAGCTGGAGGGCTAGGGAGAAATTTCCATCCTCCTCCAACAGTGGTTGATGGTTCATTCGTTCCTGTGGCTGAATTTTATTCATGCATGTTTGAATGACCAATTATTTGCCTGTACTTCTAAGATCTTAGATGAGATCCTCTATCATACAAGAGAGACTAGAGAGAAAAGCAAACTGAACTTTCATAACATTTATATTTCTTATATACATGAGGGATAGCAGGGAAACCTAATAACTCCATAGAAGGGCCAAGCGATCAGCCTCAGTGCCATCCTCAGGTAAAAAAAAACAGGAAAATGTCAGGAGAGGGGGAAGCCATGGAAGGTGATCAGGCAAAGAAAAATCAGCCAGGGAGTCATTGTTCTTTAGATGAATGCCCAGAGCTTGCCATGGATGAGGTTGGTGGCTTGGTTTGAATTTGTTATTCTTCTGTTCCTGGTAGAGAGCAGACAACCTCAGGACTGGTGATTTCCCTTATGAGTGTGCAACTCTCACAGAGGGGCAACTTCTTGTTTTTGAGAGATTCTCCCAATCTGCTGTTTTTAAAATAGACCCCAAATAATCCTGACAATGAGACAGGCTCTGCATTCATATTATGGTTGTCAAGTGGTCTTATGCCAAAGAGGCTTCTGTGGGGTCACGTACTGCTCCGTTTCCCTGAAGGAATGACAGTTTGCTTTGGCACTCTTCATTAAAGGACATCTTGATTTTAGAAAGGATTTTAGCCATTATGAATGGAGCATCTGCACATAATAACATGCTAGATTTTGTTTGAACATAGTTTTTCAAGGGGGTTGTCTAAATACTGGAGGCCTGATTGTTGAATCTGAAGGTGAGATTTTTTTGTTTTGGGAAACACTGCCAACTGCCCTCCAAAGCATCTGCCCATGCATTCCACCGCAATGAGGGGGTCTTCCTGCTGTTCTCACCCTCCAGCAGTGTGTCAACTGGTAAAGTGATGTTGGGAGCTTAACAGTTCTTTGTAGTGATGTTTCCTTGTTCCAATTAACAACCCCCTGGTTATACATGACAATGAATATATTTTGTGCGCCATTTACTATCTGTATATTTTGGTGAGATGTCTGTTCAGATTCGTGGTTTGCAAATTGCTCCACTTTTCTTCTTGGCTTGTGGTTCTCTGAACATGTCCTTTCACAAAAAATAGTCACAGAAAATATTTGATATTCTGAAGTCCACACTATTCACTTATTCTGTTTTCTGCTATGATTAATAATTATGGTTGACCCTTTTTATTTGCTTATGTATAATTTTGGTGATACTTGGTGTAAGTTGTAACTTGTGTTCACATTCATTTCAATCCCACTGTTTCACAATTCGTCACTCCATCATCATTGTTGGATGTATCAAGTTGCTTCCTTTTTGTTTGAATTTCCATCCTTTCATGACATTGAAGTAGAAAGTCTGGGGTGGGGACTGTGAATGCTGTGCATACTACTGTACCCACCCCCACACCGAGCACCCGGAGCCACTTAGATCCTGCTGCGCATGCATGGTCGTCTGCCAGGGGCCCTGGCTGCCCACACAGAGGAGCTGGTTTCCTGAGGCCTCGCAGAGGCACCGCAGCACTTGGTGTTGGGACTACACACCCCTCCGTGAAGAGAAGATGAGGCGCCGTCAACACTTCGGTGTTGAGACATCGGACCCTGTGGACAAAGGTAAGGAGCAGTGAGGAAAGGTGAGGGAGGTAAGTACAGAGGTAAAGAGGAGGAAGAGGGGAAGGAAAAGTGAACCTAGTGACACACACACAGTCAGTCTTCATCAGTGACCTCGCTCCCACACACAGTTTGTTTTGTCTCCCATCTCACCTGTCTCATCAGACACACACATCACACACACATAACCTCTCCACACGCTGACACACAAGTATTTATTTCTCATGTCGTGCCACCGTGTCAATATATCCTGACTTTTTCTCACCGACTCGTTCACACACACTTGCCATTACTTGATTTCTCACCTGGACACACACAGATGTATCATCCTTTACTCACTCCTGCTCTTGGTCCACCCACGCACTCAGTCACCTCATTCTGTGTCACCTTCCACACGCACAGTTATGTCCCTCGTGAACACACACCCCCCATATTCATTCATTCCTTACTACTCACATATAGACAGTTTCTCATTGCTCACCTTGTCTCTCTCACACGTACACATGGTCACTTTTTTCTCACCTGTTTTACACACATAAACATAATCACCATTTCTCACCCAACAATCACACACAGTCACAGGCACATGCACACGCAAAATCACTTCATCCCTTACCTTTGAAGTTAAGCACAATAACACACAGTAACCTCATTTGTTACCTCATCTCACCACAAACACACATTCAGAATCACTCCTCACCTAGTCACACAATCAATTTCTTGATTTTTTGCCTAGCCACATGATGTTTTATTCCTCACTTACCACATGCACACATCCAGTATGTTTGTTCATTCCTCACACAGAGACACACAGTTCCTTCATTCCTCCCTTAGTAACATGCAAACATACCAGCGACTCCATTTTTCTCCTGGTCTCACACAGCCACCTACTTTCTCTGTGTATTCACATAGACATACACACACTTACACAGGTGCTTCATTCCCCAAGGGGTCACACGCACATGTGGGTACTATGTTTGCTACCTAGCGTCACATGAACACACAATCAGTTACTTTTTTCCTTACTTGTTCTCACAAACGCACATAATTTATTTCTTACCTAGTCTTTCACAGTTACTTCTTTCTTTAGGGAGTTACACACATATGCTTCACAATTACTGCAAGTCATCAGAACCACATGTACACAAATACAGTCCTTTGCTTTTTATTGATTTTATTATGTATGCAAGAGCTGGGGTGCAGGCCAGAGGTATGGGAGGGGTGAGAGGATTCACCAGAGAACAGAGTAGGGAGCAGAACAGGTGGATTGCACCGTCCTTCACGTCTTTCCTCACTTTGTTCGATCAATACACCCACGAGAAATTATTTTCCTCCTCCCTCGTAAAATGCTACAGTTCTATCAGTTTTCACCAGTCCCAAGTACATTTGCACG
The DNA here is from genome assembly GCF_014898055.3 of Talpa occidentalis. Classification (NCBI taxonomy): domain Eukaryota; kingdom Metazoa; phylum Chordata; class Mammalia; order Eulipotyphla; family Talpidae; genus Talpa; species Talpa occidentalis. Next base: position 119,287,081 of record NW_023605194.1, read on the forward strand.
ATTCCTCATGTGAGACTGTCACACATGCATTTATAGTTACTTCTTCCCTCATCTGCTCTTTGACAGACACAACTTCTTCACTAGTCCACAGTCACACAATGAATCTCATTCCCTGCAAGTCACACATACACACGGATAGCTTCATTGCTTACTGAATTCACTTCTACACCCCATTAATTCATTTTGACCTAGCCTGTCTGTCTGTCTCCTGCAGGATTACTTCATCACCCAGCACTACACAGATATACTCACAAATAGCTCCCTACAGTCCTCCCTGGTGGCACAGGCAGTTGAGCACAGTGCTGTAAAGCCATCTGCCACCTCTGCAGGTTCAATCCTAGCTCTCCAGGGATACCCACATGGCGTGGCAGACCTCTCCTGTCTCCCCATTGCTCCCCTCAACAGTGTGTTTCATCAGTCTGCCCGACACCAGTCCAGCCTATAGGCAGAGCAGGTGGACCTGCTGGCGGGCCATGAGCAGACTGTGGGATGACGAGGTCGATGTGCCGGCCAGCCCCAGCTGAGCCTGGGGGCTGAGGTATTGGAGCATCTGGCATGTCCCAGCCTAGTTTTCGGGCTGAGAATTTCCTCATCCATTCAAAAATTTGGTAATTATACTTTAATAATTACGTGATACACATTGGATTATAAAGTAATATATTCATTATTTTATAATAGATATTGAAGGATTGCTTAATCGTCATTTAATTACCTAATAATCATTTAATTACGGTATAATTAGTTTTTAATTATTTAATTATAATTTAATGACTTTATGATTGTTATTTAGTTGTCTGATGAAAATTTAAATACTCTATATTATCTACTTAATTAATTATAGTTTAATTACTTTCTCATTATTTAATTATCGATCAGCATTTAATATCTTAATATCTTTGAATTATTTTATAGTTGCTATGCCCTAATGATTTAATCATCATTTCATTCTTAAATAATCACTTAATTGCTTTTTAGTTATTATTTAATTATTTAGAAAGCTTTTTCTTGTTTTATAATATTTCATTCTCATTCAATGGTCTATTTTTATAATTCAATAATCATTTCATTACTTCATTATTTCAGCTTCGGGGCTCTGCAAGTCCACCTTTCTGCCGGCCACAGTCCACCCGTGGGGCTGAGGCCGTCGACTTGCTGGCCGGCTCCAGCTGTCCGTAGACTCTGGATATGGACCTGCTGCCCGGCCCCCTCCCAGCCTAGGTGCTAATGAGGTCGACCTGCTGGCCAGCCCCACCCCAGCCTGCAGTCTGCGGATGTCGACCTGCTCGTCGGACCCCCCAAGCCTGTGTGCTGGGGAGGTCGACCTGCTGGGCGGCCCCACCCCCGCCTCGAGTCTATGGATGTTGACCTGCTGGCCGGCCCCTCCCGAGCCTGGGGTTGAGTAGGTCGACCTGCTGGCCGGACCCAGCCCACTCTGAGGTCTGAGGAGGTCCACCGGGTGGCCGGCCCCTCCCTAGCGTGGGGGCTTTAGATATCTCCCTGCTAGCCGGCCCCAGCACACCCTGGTGTCTGAGGAGGTCGACCTTCTGGCCGGCCCTTCCCAAGCATGGGGGCTGAAGAGGTTTTCCTGCTGGCCGGCCCCAGTCCAGCCAGGGGGCTGATGAGGTCGACCTGTTGGCCGGCCCCGCCCAAGCCTGGGGGTGGTAGAGGGCTCCCTGCCGGTCAGCCCCAGCCCTGCGGAGGTCTGAGGAGATCGCCGTGCTGCCCGACACCAATCCAGCCTACAGGCTGAGGAGGTCGACCTGCTGGCGGGCCCCTGAGCTGACTGTGGGCTGAGGAGGTCGATCTGCCTATTATCAGTCTATTCTGATAATCACTGACTTTAAATTGGAAAGCTTGGTGATGTAACATGTAATGCAATTATTGGCAACATTGTGATTTAGTTCTATTGCTTTGCCATTTGTTTTATGGTTGTTACTTCTGTAGTGTTTTACTCTTTTCTGATTTTTTTTGCATTGTTTAAGTGTTATTAGAATTTTATTTTCATGTGACTACTAGCTTTTTTAGCTTAATCTTTTACATTATTATAATGATTGCTCTAAGGATTACAATAGATAATCTTTTTTTTCCCATTGAATTTGCTCCTAACATTTCATACAAACTGTAGAAAGGAGGTATTCATCTCTTATGCCATAGTAGAAATATTTACCACATACACGTTACCTTATAAGCCCACAGTCAATGTACATTTGTTTGTTTTAACTTGTTCTGAACATTTTCTTTTGAATTACTTGTAGTACTGGTCTGTTGGAAATGAATTATCTTAGTTTTTCCTCTATTTAGATGTGGATTCATTTCACATTTATTCCTAAAGGAGAATTTTTCTGAATATAGAATTTCAGGTTTTTTTCTTTAATTGCTTTCAGGAATTTGGTTTACTAATTTCTTTTTTTTTTTTTAAAGATTTATTTATTTATTTATTCATACAAGCACTGGGTACAGTCAGAAGCGCGGGAGGGTGAGAGAATCCACTAGAGCCAGAGCAGGGAGCAGAGCAGGCAGAATGATGAAGTACACTGCTGAGGGGAGCAGCGGGCGGCAGGAGAGGTCTGCGCGCCATGTGGGACCCTCCTCCGGTGGCCGGGGAGCAGCCGGGGATCGAACTGGCGCTGCAGAGGCTGCGGGCAGCTTCGCAACCCAGCGCTCAACTGCTGCGCCACCGGGGAGGCCCTGGTTTACTAATTTCTGATGAGAATCTGTGTTAAATAAATTATTATTTCTCCATCGGGAATTGCAGTTTTCTTTCGCTTGCTTTCAATATTTTTTTTCTATTTAGTGTTTGCTGCTTTGACTATGAAGTGACAGGCATGGATTCCTTCATATTTATCCTGCTTTATTTTTGCAAACTTCATGAATATTTGCATTTGTATATTTCACCATATTAGAAAAATATTGATCATTATTTCTTCAAATATATTGTCGGCCCAATTCACTCATGTTTTCTTCTGGAACTCCAGTTAAATATTGTGCTAAATATTTTGACATACGTATGAGGCTTTTATTTTTCAACATTTTTCTCTCTAACTTTTCTGACTTTCTCTCATTCAATTAGTTAAATTTCTTAAGTTTTAAATATTTTTGCATTTTGTATTTTCACCTATAGAATAAGTATTTATTTCTTTCTCTTTCTAGATGTCTATTTTCTTTTTTCATTGATTATATACTTTTCCTTACATCTTTAAATATTATTATAATTGCTAGTAAAAATACTTTGCTACTAATTGTAACTTGTGAATTATCTCAGGATTATCTTTCCTCTTCAAAATGGATCAAATATTTTGGTTTTCATATGTAGGTTATTTTGTATTATATTTTGAACATTGTTCTGCTATAGACGTTTAGGACTATTTTATTCATTTTAAAGCGTTTACAATTTTGTTGTTATAGATGTTGTTTTGGACTGGAAATGAACTTGTTTTTAGGAATTCAGTTCTAAGTCACATTTTTTTTCAAATTCAGTTTAGTCTGCTAGTCCTTTGCTGAAAGCTCTCAGATTGTATGGTTCAGGAATGAAACATTTGCGCAGAGTTTATACACAAAATTGGGGCACTTATTTTGCTAGGCTTTGCATTTATTGGATGTACCCTCACTTTCAAGATGCTTTTAGTTATCTCAAATTCTATCATCTGCTTTAAGTCACAAGCCTTACGTGGTCTAGCAAAATGTTAGCTACTCTATGGCTAACTTTTACTTAAAACTTAGAAATCAAAAGGCATCCAAACATCTTGTTTCAACATATTTTTACTCCCAAAACAATCTTTCTGCTATAGTGCACTTTAATGTATTTGTTTTAAAGTAATAGTTCCTAGTTTGTAGTTCTTAGATACAATTGCATTATGTCCTCTGGGAGATTATTTGATTACAATGGATTACGGCACTAATCTTTTTTTTTTTTAAACATAAGCTGTTCTAACTACCCACGAATACTGGAAATTTATTGATGATGTATAATTATTTTACTTCCTTATTTGTTTTTACACGATATAGAATTTCTCGCCACAGGTGTGGCACCATAGTTTTCCTACCATCAAAGCACCCACAGTCCTCCAACCTAGTCTTGTTTTTGTGCTGCTTACCTAGTTGTATAAATGATTATAAATTACCTATTTCATTTTCTCCCAATATCTTTCAGTAATCAGAGCCTGAGAAATAAAACCCCACAAGGGCAGTAGGAACCTACAACCACATTTAAATATTCAGAGATTCAGAACAATTTTGATGTATACTCTTGCTTTAATTACAATAAAGAACCCTATAGAAATATGAGCAAATATAGATGAAAATATCTTCTTGAGGGTATTTTTTAATTAAAATCCTCTCTCCCCAGTCACAAGATGTTTATATTTAAAGGTCCTGTGTCATAGAAGTTATGGTACAGGTCTTTCTTACATAAAAATCGGACTGTCAATAGGAATGTAATTAGAGCCGTGGTTTCTGATAGCACTGATGCTTCTAAACCAATCATCCACAGCACCTTAACTTATCAATTTTACTGAAAATGGAATTTGCAGAATGAATTTCTAAAACTAAAGGTTTTGTATACAGTCACAGAAAACAGAAAGGATAGCTTTAGCAAAAGGAATTATTTTCAAAAATAAGTTCTTATTAAACACAAGGAGGATGTTTAAGCTATCCTAATCCAAACCATTATAAGTATATAAGCTCTCCAAGACACAGTACTGGACTGAAGACAGACTTGTGTCTTGTTAAACAAAAGATACAAAGTTTATGCAGACATTATTTGGACTTTTTGGGGAAATACATATGCATATGCACACACACTTTTGTAAATGTGCATAGATTGTCATTGAATATTTTTAAGAAAGAATTCTATTAAAAAGTGAGTCTAACTAATGTCTGTGTTTCTGACTTTTTCTCTATCCTTGTCATTCTAACTTATCAGTCCTGCTGAGAAGCTTAAAAATGAAGGTTTAGTGTTTTACTGAATATGATTTTCATTTTTATTGTTTAACCCAATATGAATTTTTATTAGACTTGCTGAATTTTAGAATTGATTTCTCTACAATTTCCTAAATGAGTTTCTGTCACTGTGGAGTACTATGTATTGCTACCAGATTAGTAGGTAGAGCACAGGTTTATTATTAGACTTCTATAAATAATGCATATTCACTTATACAATATAAGTTAGTGCTGAAAATTATTTTGTAAAAAAAGTGAAATTTTGTGCCTCGCCGGTGGCACAGTGGGTTGAGAACGGTGCTGTGAGACTGTCTGCAGCCTCTGCAGCATGGGTTCGATTCCTGGCTGTTTAGGGAGCTACCCACTTGGCGTGGCAGACCTCTCCTATCTCCCCCACTGCTCCCCTCAGCAGTGGATTTCAGTCATTCTGCCTGTTCTGCTCCCCACTCTGTCTCTGGTGAACCCTCGCTCCCTCCTGCACCTCTGGCATGTTCCCCAGTTCTTATATAAATAAAAATATATCTTAAAAAAGTGAAGTTTTTAAGTTAAAGGATATGTGATCTCAAGTTGATAGAATGGTGCTGATTTCTTGCTCTCCTAGATCTTGAATTAAGTGTTGGCTAGAACACATTCTGGGTAAATAAGACTATGAACCTTTGGTATATCAATATCAGCTTTAAATTTATTATTTTAAAGATTTATTTATTTGTGCATACAAGAGCTGGGGTACAGGCCAGAGATGCGGGGGGTGGTGGGTGGGTGAGAGGATTCACCAGAGACAGAGTGAGGAGCAGAACAGGCAGATTAACTGAAAACACTGCTGAGGGGAGCAGCGGGCGAGACAAGAGAGGTCTGCTGTGCCATGTGGGTATCTCCCTGGCCGACTGGGGATCAAACTTGTGCTGCAGAGGCTGCTGCAGATAGCTTCACGGTGCTGTGCTTAACCCTTTGGCCACCAGGGTGGCTTGATAGTTGTTTCCTTTCATGTGGGCGCAATCTTCTATTTTGTTTTGTTTTGTTTTTTAAGATTTATGCATATAAGAACGGGGGTACAGGCCAGAGGTGCGGGGCATGAGAGAATTCACCAGACACAGAGTTGGGAACACAACAGGCAGACTGACTGAAATACACTGCTGAGGGGAGCAGTGGGCAACAGGAGAGGTCTGCCATGCCATGTGGGTATCTCTCTGTCCTGCCAGGGATTGAACTTGGGCTGCAGAGGCTGTGGATTGCTTCATAGTGTGGTGCTTAACCTCTTCGCCACGAGGGAGTCCCATCAGCTTTAAATTTAAAGGCTAATTAGTTGGAGAAGTTTCATGAAAACTGGAATTAGGAAGATACTTGTCCAAGCTACTTGATATCCTCATTCTTTTCATTTTGTTTTCTATAAGTCAAATATGACAAAGCTCAGTGATGGTTAGAGTTGAAGATGACTGATTCCTCATATGTAATTTTGTGAGCAATAAAAGCAAATGCCATTCAAATTATAAATTACAATGGAAATTAAGCATTCCCTTGTTTAAAGAACTAATTTGAAATATGATGAGACATTAGATATATAATCACTATATTGGTATTTAGTATGGATAAAAATTAGAAACAAAATAAATGCTCAAAGTTAAAATGTTTTAGAAAAAATATTTAATAACACATAAGATAATCACAAGATGTTGCTAAATTGAATAGAATACAAATCAGTAGATATAATATTAATCTAATTTGTGGGCCTCCCCTCGTGGCGCAGCAGTTGAGCACTGGGCTGTGAAGCTGCCTGCAGCCTCTGCAGCGCCGGTTCGATCCCCGGCTGCCGGCGAGGGTCTCACATGGTGCACAGACCTCTCCTGCCGTGCCTGTTGCTCCCCCAGCACTGGGTATTTCATCAGTCTGCCTGTTCTGTTCCCTGCTCTGGCTCTGGTGAATCCTCTCACCCTCCCGTGCTTCTGACTGTACCCAGTGCTTGTATAAATAAATAAATAAATCTTTAAAAAATATTAACCTAATTCATAATGTATGAATATTAAAATGAACTATATATAACAGGCTGACATTGTTTAACTCCCCATAAAAATTATATGTGATTTTAAATGTTTTCTTATTTGGCTAAACTATAGTTTCTAAGAATAATTAGAATTATTTCTGGCTAATCTATAAGTTCTAAAATTAACATTTTTGAATAAGGAAAAGTGGCCATTAAAATAAAGACTTTTATTGTTTAGTGCAGTTATAGATTTGCAGAATAAAGCAGAGGATATATAAAGTTTCATATCTAAAAAATCATCAACAAGCCCAAGGCCACAAAATTTCTTTTTGCTATGTTAAATTCTAATTATTTTGTGATTTTGTGTTTTACATATAGATTTATGACCAGATTTGTGTTAACTTTTATGAAATTTATGTCCATGTCTAGATTTATATTTTTATGTAAAAATATTCCACCACCATTTATTGAAAGGGTTCGATTTTCTCCACTGAATTGCCTTTGCATTTTTGAATAAGAACAACTGAATATATTTGTGTGCCTCTATTTCTAGGCTCCCTGTTTTTATTCACTGGTTTACTTATCAGTTGCTTTGCCAATACCACACTGTCTTGATTACTGTAGCTTTCTACTGAATCTTAAAGGTAGGGAATCACTCCTTTGACATTGTTCTTCTTCAATATTGTATTGACTGTTGTAGGGTCTTTGTCTTTTCATTTGAACTTTAGGGTTAGTTTGTTGACATCTACAAAATAACTGGCTGAAAATGTGATGGGGACTAAGTTGAATATGTAGATCAATTTGGATGAAAGTGACATCTTTAAAATATTGCATTTTTTTCTATTTGTGAACAGGAAGTATGTTTTTCTATTTTTCAAGTTTTTATTTCATCAGAGTACTGTAGATTTTCTCAAATGTGTACAGGATCTTCTTCACTGCTCACATTTTGTTAAATTATGCCTAATTATTTCCGTCTCCCACTTCTGTATTACTGGTTTTCAGGTAAACCAGGGAGGGGGTTGATTGCCTCCACCAACAGGATGTAGAATCCCCAGAACCAGAGATGGTTGTCCCAGTGGTAGATCCCAGCTGGGACCGCAACAATGGGAGAATGAAATGTTGGTCTATAAAGAGTGTTTATTGGTAGGACTGCAGCAGGGAACTCCCAAGCAAAGAAATTTCAGTAAAATTGTACAGCTTGAACATAGAGATAACAAGGATCCATCAGAGTTCCTTGAATGAATTATCCAGAGATGTACCACCCACCTGGATATAAATCCAGATGCCCCAGCAAATGCTCATCTGATCACTATGGCGTTCATGACACATAGTGCCCTAGAAATGAGGAGAAAGTTAGCAAAGGTGGATGGTGTCACAGAGATGAGTCCATCCCAATCGGTAGACTTGGCATTTTGGGTTTATAGTAACAGAGAGGACAGGAGACCAAAACCTGGATGCTTTTTGTACAGAGGGAGCACAGGACAGAGGTTCAGAGAAACAGTGACAGAATGGGGAGAGCATCCCAGGAGAAGTGAACCCCTAGGGAGAGATCAGTGTACTTACTGCAGGAAAGAGGGACATTGGAAGTACAGTTGTCCCAAATTACAGGTAAATAGGAGACAAAATAATGACAGAAGGCAGGAAAGATGGCTGATGACACCACAACATGATGATTCATACAAGGGTTCCAGGAGAGAATACTGATGGAGTGCAAGGTTCTGGAACCAGGATAGAGGAAAGGAGACAAAGGATAGCACAGAGTAGAGGCTCAGACGAAGACAGGAGGGAATATGGACAGAGTAGAAGGAATCAAGAGGCAATTACAGAGGAGAGGAGACAGATGGTAGTACATGGAGAAGGTTCGGATGAAGAATAGGGGGCCCAGGGGTTCCACTAGATCTAAAAGAGCCCCGGGAGGAACTGATCCAAAGACAAAAACCCACTGGTCTTGTAAACCCATTGGGGACCCGAAATATTTAAAAAAAAGAGAAAACTTGTATGTTACTCTCTTGTCTTCTTTTCCAGCTACTGTGGCAGGATACTCCAGGACTCACTTTCTGAAAAAACTCGGAGATGACAAATACGCTCTAACCAATCTTCCTTTCAAAGTTTAGGAGATAGGAAATAACATCTGAAATCATGCAGTTTTGCTGGCAGTACTTTCTCTTTAATAATTTAATTTTTATTACATAGAAAGGCCTTCAATCTTGATTTTGGTATTTCCTTTTAACCTTTGCCTTTTTTTATCTTTGAGGTTTTTTGTTTTTTTGGTTTTTTTGGTTTTTTTTTTTTTTGCTTGTTTTTGTCATCTTGGTCTATGAGTGAAACTAAAGAGCTCTCTTTAGTTATCTACAGTCTATATGTTGTATGTCTTGTGTCCTTGCTTTGGCCTCTGGTGGTTTTAAAATTGGTATAGATGGTGCCTATAGACATTGGGGGAAAAAAAGTCTCCACTTATGAGGAAGAACTAAAGGTTATGGTTTGAGTGTCAACATTGTATTACTGACCTGGGCTGGAGCTTTCATAGAGATTAAATATTGTTGTTCCTGCTGTTTTTCTGAGCTCTATGACAAAAGCTTCCTAGAAATTCAGGCCTCCCCTGGTGGCTCAGTGGTTGAGTGCTGGGCTGCGAAGCTGTCTGCAGCCTCTGCGGGCACAGTTCGATCCCCGGCCACCAGTGAGGGTCCCACATGGTGCGCAGACCTCTCCTGGTGCGCCCGCTGCTCCCCTCAGCAGTGTCCTTCGGTCCTTCTGCCTGTTCTGTTCCCTGCTCTGACTCTGGTGAATCCTCTCACCCTCCCGTGCTTCTGACTGTACCCAGTGCTTGTATAAATAAATAAATCTTAAAAAAAAACTGTCTTAAAAAAAACGTTCCCAGAAATGTAAATTGAAGTAAAATTTGGTAGTCTGTCATTTGGTTGATAAAAGGAAATTTTGTGGAACCTCAGTAGAGCACCTGAGACACTCCACAAAATTTCTCTTTTTCTTCTGGGGAGAATTTGTCCTATTTGGTTTCCTCAGTAAAGAAAACTGGAAGGGAAGCATCATAACTTGGCAAAATGATAAAACTTCGGCATGTACAGAAATGTTAACACTGTTTTCTGAAACTTGTGTAAAACCTTTCATTACCTATGTATGTAAATTGCCTGTGTTGATTGTTGTCCCACAATATTGTATATGTCAATGGTTTGGTATCTGCAGAAATTGTTTCTGGAGAAAAAGACCCCAAATGATTCCAATTAATGGAACTTTGACAGTGAGAATTTCATACAAAGGACTGAATAGACTGGTGAAGATAAACCTGATTTTTACTAAGTTTTGGTTGAAATAATACTGGTAATTTTGTTTGCATTTTGTTTTGATTCAAAGGAAATTTTCTCATTTTGACCAACCAGGATAGGCAGCAATATTGCATTGTGTTTCCCAGCAGAGTAACTTGTGTTTGCGTTTTCTCTCCCCTTGATACCAACACAGTATGAAAAATAGTGGTAGTAATTTTCAGTGCTCATGGCAGAGTATTTTTGCATAACTTCAATGGGGAATTTTGTTTGCTTAAACTAGAAAATTGGAAACATGTTCCATTGGGAGGCTTTGATTGGAATTCTTCCAGGCAGTTGAATTTGAGCGGAACCAGGACGAGAACCTGCTCTTTTGTTTGTAGGGTTCCAGAGACCTCCAAAGATGGTGAGGAAGCTGCCTCCATTGGCAGGACTGGACGACCGGGAAAAAGCAAAAGACCTGGTAAACCTTGAGACGAGGACACACCAGGTGGACTCTGGAGAGACCAACTTCGTTCCTGCGCAGACCAGATGTCAAGAGTTCACTCTGATCCTATGTGGGGTATTCCAGCACAGCCCGCTAAAACTGCTGTTGGTTATGCTGTCCTATGTTTTATGCAAAAATAGGTTAAATGGTTTAAAAGTAGATTTAGGGGTTTTTTTTTGTTTGTTTTTTTGTTTGTTCTTCCTAAACAGCCATCTGTGTTTCTCCATCATAACTTCTTTTAAGTTTGTGGCCTTTCCTGACTCATCTTTCAATGTTTTCCAGAGAACTTTCCCACGTGGAAGAAAATGCACACCACATAATGACTTTTTATTTCCCATGAATCCCTAATCAGGTTCCTTTGTTCACAACCAAGTAGTTAAAAAAAAAAGTAGATTTAGTTTGCAAATTTTTACTATATTGTTGGATAAAGTTGGGATCAAGGTGGACTAGAACTTTAAGATCAGTTAATCAGTTTTTAAGATTTTTTTTTCTTCTTCTTGTGATTTTGATATTTTTGCTGTTTTGTTTTGGCTAGTGCCTCCCGATGATTTTCTTTTGGCGTGGACTTAATTCTCTTCCAGGAATAGAGGACTTTTGTTTGCCACACTTGACGAAACCTGGAGACTGGTTTTTGCTCTAAACTGGAACCCTGAGAAATTATCATCTGAGCCGGAACCCCAGCATATACACATCTGACCTTCAGCAACATAGAAATGGGGTCAAAAAATGAAAGGGGGGAATTGTTGGGGAGAAAGGACGCCCTGAACAAACTCCACTACACAGGTTTATGTGGACTCCTCCCTCCCACTCCAGACTAACCACTGGGAACTACAAATCCCATCATGCCATCTTCATGGAAGGAAGGATTGGAGGGGACTGAGGGTGGAGTTAAACAGTCAGGCCCGGTATATAACCTGATAGGTGGACCGTGGGGGTTCTCTTGGCATTTCGCCACCTCTCTGTATGCCGTGTGGGCCCCGTGTGCCCTGAGGGATTCCAGCTTAATGGAGCTAGTAGGATGCATTCACCAATTTATCTCCCTCTCCTTGAGTTCTTCATTCCCCCTTCATTTTGTAAATAAACCATTTATGAACCTTTCTGTGTGTGTCTGTCTGCAGTTCAGTCTTAAGTTCTCCGGTGAGGACCCACAGTCAGGCAACCCATTTTATATCAGCGTTACCCTGTAACATGAATCACAGGGAGGACACAAAAGGGGGAGAGTAATGGAACTCATCACTTCATTGAGAACTCACTCAGTATGTTTATGATTTGTATGGGAATATTAGGGCTGAGTTAAAGAACAAAACAGTCAGTATAGGGAAAGAACAAATGGTGTAGTTGATTTATGCCAAAAACTCAAGGTACTACGGGGTAATAGATGCTTTACATATGGAGGGTGTTTAGTGGCATATGGTAGTTGTTAATCGACTGATATTCACATTGCACTCGGGAGTATCTAGGTGTTAGATTTTACTAGGAAGAACTTGGAGGGGGGGCAAGGAAGGGGGGGCAAGGAAGGGGGGCAAGGAAGGGGGGGGCAGGAGGAAGGGGGGAAGGGGGCGGCAAGGAGGGAAGGGGGGCAAGGAGGGAAGGGGGGCGGCAAGGGGATCTGAAGCACAGAGCATAGTGGAGCAGCAGGCACAGAGAGAAGAGACCTTCTGCTAGCACCACATGCGCTCTAGCTCCATGCCCCCTTCTGGGGGCTGACTCCCACGCTCCTTGCGGGTAGCTCCCTGGCCGGGGCTCGAACTCAGGCCGCAGCAGTGAGAGCGCTGAGACTAACCCCTAGGCCATCCTGGAGGCCCCGCCAAGGGCTTAGTTAAATGGAGCCTTTAACCTTTATTAGGCGGCTTCAGGAGAACTACTGACAGCTGCTTCTCCAGCAAGTCAGAAGAGACTACGGCTGCCCTGCCCTTCCCTTCCCTTCCCTTCCCTCAGTGATCATCACTGTCTCCTCCTAGGGCCCCTGGGCACTGAGGGAAGATGGCTTTCAGCAGCACCTCCATGTCTTCATCGGTGACAAGAGGGGGCAAAGTATGGAGATTTTTCAAGTCTTAAGTATTTTTCATTGATGAATCAGAAGAAAAACCTACACAGTTCAGAAAGTAATCAGGATTGTACTGATCCTGAAAGATTTCTTTGGTGATGATCATGTGTAAAATCAATATTTAGAAGTTTCTAGAGATTTAAGTATGCAGACTTCTGATGTCCTCATAGAATAATGAATGCTCTTAGCGAGCTGAAGAGACTCAAAAAAACAAAGTAAATAATCCAGTCACAAAATGGGCAGAAGAGATAAAAAGGAACTTCTCCAAAGAGGAAATGCAAATGGCCAACAGGCATATGAAAAAATGTTCAGCATCACTTGCAATCAGGGAAATGCAAATCAAAACTACCATGAGATACCACCTTACACCAGTGAGAATGGCACATACTAAAAAAACTAGCAACAACAAATGTTGGCGAGGGTGTGGAGAAAAAGGAACTCTCCTGCACTGCTAGTGGGAGTGCAAACCGGTCCAGCCACTGTGGAGAGCTGTGTGGAGA
>NW_023605194.1:119300408-119324413 GCF_014898055.3 Talpa occidentalis
GGACGGCTGTCGTGGTTTCCAGCCAAGGAAACATGCATGTGCTTGGGTCATGCGACAACCCTGAGAAAAACAGGCCAGCATTTCAGCTTCACGGCTTCACGTGGCGCCTCGCTGATACTGCATGATAGAGACAAACCCTGTCACGCAGGGCTTTCGCACCTGAGGTTCCGTCCTTCGTTGTGAAAGAATATCTCAGGGGACCCTTCCCTGGTACTGTCTGTAATGCACCCCCGACATTGACCGCAGTTCCAGCCTTTTATTCGTGACACCTGTCTCTACCTGAGACTGATTTCCCCACCCATCCCTTTTACCTCATTACCTTTCCCCGCCCTCTGAAGCTCAAACCTCACTGTTTATTAGCAGGTGCGGCTTTTATTAGTAATTAGCTTTATGGATTTGTTTGCTATGGAAGCTTCCAGTGTTTCTCTCAGTCATTCTATCTGGCTTTACCACACACGATTGCCTCAGACTCCATCCATTTTGCTGTAAATGGTAACCTTTCATGTTTTATACGGCTGACTTGTATTCTGTAGTGTGGATCGACCACATCTTGGTCCAATGCTCTGTCAGTGAGCACTCGGGTTTCTTTTTTTTTTCTTTGCATGTAACTGTGGTACAGGCCAGAGGTGCAGGGGTGTGTGTGAGAGGATTTGCCAGAGGTGCAGTGGGGAGCAGGGCAGGTGGATCTAACTGCAATCCACTGTTGAGGGGAGCAGTGGGGAGACAGGGTGGGTCTGCTGCGCCATGTGGGTCTGCTCCCTGGCCGGGGATGAAACTCAGGCCTTAGTCATGATAGCCCTGATACTTAACCCCTAGGTCACCAGGATGCCCTGGTTGTTACCATTTTTCAGTGATAATCTGGTTGTAAACATGTGGAGGAGGTTGCCTGACATTCCCTGTGCCTTCCAGATTCCTTTCTCATATTGATGTGTGTTGTAAATGTGTCATATCTATGTGCATTTTTTTCATTGTTATAAATTATACATAGTATTTACCACTAAATATTTTTCAGCCAGGCATGTTATGGTATTAACTACATTGACATCATTGCACAAATATCCCACCATCCTGGTCTAGGATGTTTCATTCCCCCTGTTAAACAAAGCTCCCCATTCCTCTTCACCTCATCCCTAGCAACCACATTCTACTGCTGTCTCTGAATTTGACTGCTCTGGACCCCTAATAGAAATGGAATTATACCCTGTTAGTCCATTTGTCTTACTTAACATAATGACTTTAAGGTTCCTACAGTTGTAGTATGTATCAGAATTTTCTTAATTTTTTAAAAATATTTTATTTTATATAATTCTTACATCATTTTTCAGTTTTGCACAATGTATGCATTTTAATTTTGGTTATATTCCCCGTACAATTTAACCCCCCTTATTTTGACCCTAGTCCTTCCTCTCCCCGCCCTTCCCCCCCATAGTGTGTCTCTGGTTTATAGTTGCTTGTTGATTTTGATTTTTACTTTGTATTAATTAGTCTTTTTCCTGGACCCTTATTTAGGTTTACTAAATTCCTACTATGAGTGAGACCATCCGGTATTTTTCTTTTCTTTCTGGCTTATTTTGCTGAGCATGATCCCTTCTAGCTTCATCCATGTTGCTGCAAACTGCATGTGTTTATCTTTTTGATTGCTGAGTAATATTCCATCGTGTATATGTACCACATATTCTTGATCCGGTCATCTGTTTTTGGGCATTTGGTTTGTTTCCATAGCTTAGCTATTGTAAATAGTGCTGCTGTAAACATAGGGATGCCGGTGTCCTTTGGAAGTGATGTTTCTGTGTCATTTGGGTAGATGCCTAGGAGTGGAATTGCTGGATCCTATGGAAGCTCTATCTTTAGCAGGTTGAGGAATCTTCACACAGCTCTCCATAGTGGTTGGACAAGTTTGCACTTCACCAGCAATGCAGGAGAGTTCCTTTTTCTCCACAACCTCACCAACATTTGTTGTTGCTAGTTTTTTTAATATGTGCATTCTCACTGGTGTAAGATGGCATCTCATTATAGTTTTTGTACCAATGCAAATGAGATTTGCATTTCCCTGATTACAATGGATGTTGGACATTTTTCATATGCCTGTTGGCCATTTGAATTTCCTCTTTGGAGAAGTTTCTTTTTAGCTGTTCTGCCCATTTTTTGACTGGATTATTTTCTTTGTTTTTATAGAGTCTCATCAGCTCTTTGTGGATTTTTGTGATCAGTCCTTTATCATTAGTGTTGTGTGCAAAAATTTTCTCCCAGTTGGTGGGGTTTTTCTTTGTTTTTGTTATTGTCTCTTTTGCTGTGCAGAAGCTCTTTAATTTGATGTAGACCTAGCTGTTGATCTTTGCCTTCACTGTCAATGCTTTGGGTGATGTGTCTGTAAAGATTTCTTTGAGGTGCATGTCATGTAGTGTTTCGCCTATATTTCCTTCAATGTATTTTATGGTTTCAGGTCTTATGTCTAGTTCTTTAATCCCTTTTGAGTTGGATTTTGTGCATGGTGTGAGGTAATAGTCAATCTTCGTTCTTTTGCATGTAGCGACCCAGTTTTCCCAGCACCATTTATTGAACAAACTTTCTTTGCTCCAATGCATATTCTTTGCTCCTTTGTCAAAGATTAGTTGACCATAAATCTGTGGGTTTATTTTTGGATTTCCTATTCAGTTCTGTTGGTCCGTGTGTCTGTTCTTGTTCCAATACCATGCAGTTTTGATGATTATGGCTTTGTAGTATAGTTTGAAGACTGGGCGTGTGATGCCTCCATTCCCTTCTTTTTTTTTTCAGGAGAGCTTAGGCTATTTGGGGCTTTTGGTGATTCCATATGAATTTCATCAATAATTGTTCTATTTCTTTGAAGAATGTCATTGAAATTATTATTGGAATAGCAATTAAATCTGTATATCGCTCTTGGTATGATGGCCATTTTAATAATGTTAATTCTTCCAATCCATGACAGGGGATATCTTTCCATTTCTTTGTGTCTTCTTCTATTTAACAGTGTTTTATAGTTTTCTTTGTATAGGTCCTTTACCTTTTTCTTTAGATTTATTCCCAAGTATTTGATTTTTTTGTTTCAATAATAAAAGGGATTTTTTTTATTTCTTCAGATTTATTGTTTGTATATAGGAAGGCTACTGATTTTTGTGTGTTGATTTTGTATCCTGCCACTTTAGTAAACTGATGAGTTGAATTAGTTTTTCTGTGGGGTTTTTGGGGTTCTCTATGTATATTATCATATCATCTGTGAATAGTGATAGTTTAACTTCTTCTTTTCCTATTTGGATTCCTTGTATGTCTTTCTCTTGTCTTATTTCTCTGGCTAGGACTCCTAGTATTATATTGAAAAGCAGTGGTGAGAGTGGACATCCTTGTCTTGTTCCAGATCTTAATGGAAATGCTTTCAGCTTTTTCGCCATTGAGAATGATACTGGCTGTTGGCTTGTCATATATGGCCTTTATGATATTGAGGTATGTTTCCTTGTATCCCAAGAGTTTCAAGGGCTTTTATCATGAATGGGTGTTGCACTTTGTCAAAAGCTTTCTCAGCATCTATTGATATTATCATATGGTTTTTATATTTCTTTTTGTTGATGTGTTGGATTGCATTGTTTGATGTTCGTATGTGGAACCATTCTTGTGTCCCTGGAATAAATCCTACTTGGTCATGGTGAATTATCTTATGGATACATTTTTGGATTCTGATAGCTAAAATTTTATTGAGGATTTTGCATCCGTGTTCATTAGAGCGATTGACCTATAGTTTTCTTTTTTTGTGTGTTGTCCTTGTTTGGTTTTGGTATTAGTGTAATGTTGGCTTCATAGAACGAGTTTGGTATTATCTGTTCTTTCTCAATTTTTTGAAAGAGTTTGTGAAGGATAGGCACTAATTCGTCTCTGAATGTTTGGTAGAATTCATTTGTAAATCCATCAGGTCCTGGCTTTTGTTTTGGGAGGTTTTTGATCACCATTTCAATTTCGCAGCTTGTAATTGGTCTGTGTATGTGTTCTATTTCTTCTTTATCTAGCTTTGGATGATTGTAGAGTTGTAGGAATTTGTCCATCTGTTCTAGTTTGTTGACTTGTTTGCATATAGCTGTTCATAGTAGTTTCTGATTATTCTTTTGATTTCTGCTGTGTCTGCTGTGATTTCTCCTCTCTCATTTGTGATCCTATTTATTTGTGCTTTCTCCCATTTTCCTTTGTGAGCCTGGCTAGGGTTTGTCTATTTTATTTTGAAGAACCAGCCTTTGCTTCATTGATTTTTTTTTTTTTTTTGTTGTTGGAAAAGCTCTGACCTTTTTTTAAAAAGATTTATTTTTATTTATTTATACAAGCACTGGGTACAGTCAGGACGCGGGAGGGTGAGAGAATTCAACATAGCCAGAGCGGGGAGCAGAGCAGGCAGACTGAGTACACTGCTGAGGGAGCAACGGGCAGCCGAGAGGTTTTTGCGCCATGTGGGACCTCCTCCGTTGGCCGGGAGCAGCTGGGAATTGAACCGGCGCTGCAGAGGCTGCGGGCAGCTTAGTGCTCAACTGCTGCGCAATGGGGAGGCCCTTCATTGATCTTTTTTTTTTTGTTATAGAGGCATGTTTTATTTATTTATTTATTTTGTTTGTTTGTTTTGTTTATACATGCACTGGGTACAGTCAGAAGCGCGGGAGGGTGAGAGAATTCACCAGGCCAGAGAGCAGAGCAGGAGAAGGACCGAAGTACTGCTGAGGGAGCAGCGGGCGGCAGAGAGGTCTGCGCGCATATGGGACCCTCCTCCGGTGCTGGGGACAGCGGGATTGAACCGGCGCCACAGTGCTGCGGGCAGCTTCGCAACCCAGCGCTCAACCGCTGCGCCACCGGGGAGGCCCCCTTCATTGATCTTTTGGATTGTTTTTTTAGTTTCGATTTCATTTATTTCTGCTTTGGTTTTTATTATTTCTTTTCTTCTACTGGTTTTGGTTGCTTTTTTCCTAGTTCTTTGAGCTTTGAGATTAGGTGTTTCTTTTAGTTCTTTCTTGTTTCTTGATATGAGCCTCTATTGCTATTTATTTTTCTCTTATTACTGCTTTTGCTGCATCCCATACATTTAGGAAATTGGTGTCCTCTTTGTCATTCAACTCAAAGTATTTTTTAATTTTTTCTTTGATCTCATTAGTCCAGTGGTTTTCCAGTAATGTGGGTTTCAATCTCCATGAGGTAGGAGAGTTCCTTGCCTTCTTTTTATGGTTTATTTCTAGTTTGATGCCTTCATGGTCAGAGAAGATGGTTGGTATGATTTCAATCTTGGTGTATCTGTTGATGTTTGTCTTGTGTCCCAGTATGTGGTCGATCCTGGAGAATGATCCCTGTGTGCTTGAGAAAAATGTGTACTCAGATTTTTTTGGGTTTAATGTTCTGTAGATGTCTGTTAAGCCCATGAGCTCTAGATCCTTATTTAGAGCTTTAGTGTCCTTACTTATTTTTTGTCTCATTGATCTATCCATTGTTGATAGTGGTGTGTTGAAGTCTCCTACTACATATGTGTTTTCTCTGATGTCTGTTTTCAGGGATGATAATAGTTGTCTGATATGTTTTGGTGTTCCTTCATTGGGTGAGTATATGTTAATGAGTGTTATTTCTTCTTGAAGTATTGTTTCCTTGATCATAATGTAGTGACTGATGGGGTCTCTTTTTACCTTTTTGAGTTTGAAATCCATTTTATCTGATATAAGTATAGATGTTCCTGCCTTCTTTTTTGGTCCATTTGCTTGTACGATTGCTTTCCATCCTTTAACTTTGAATCTATTTTTATCTTTTGTAGTTATATGTGTTTCCTGGAGATGGAAAAAGGTTGGGTTTTGTTTCTTAATCCAGCCTGCAACTCTGTGTCTTTTTTTGAAGAGTTTAGTCCATTTACATTTAGAGTTAATATTGATATGTTAGCATCTGTATTTGCCATTGTGTTTGTCTTTCCTCTGATTTTATTTATTCTTTTAGTAACTGTTTTTTTTTGCCTTCTTTCATTGTTATTCATCCCTCTGTTGGTTCTGGCTTTAGGACTCCTTGTATTTTTTGGAATGGGGGTTTAGTTGTAATGAAATTCTAGAGTTTCTGTTTGTCTGGGAAGGTCCTTATTCTTTCTTCATAGAGGAAGGATAGCTTTGCAGGATAGAGTATTCTTGGTTGGCATCTGTTGTCTTGGAGTCTGTTGACTATGTCCCTCCACTCTCTCCTTGCCCGTAGTGTTTCTTCAGAGAAGTTTGTTGTCAGTCTGATTGGTTTTCCTTTGTATGTTTTCTGTTTCTTCTCTCTTGTCATCTTCATTATTTTTTCATTGTCTTGGAATCTTGGGAGCTTTACTATTATGTGTCTTGCTGTATTTTTCCTTTCATCATGGAAGTTTGGTGTTGTTCTTGCTTCTTGTATGTCTATTTTCAGCTCCTTCTTCACATTTGGGAAGTTCTCTTCAATTATTTCCTTGAATATTTTCTCTGTTCCTACATCTCTCTCCTCTCCTTCTGGGATTCCTGTAACTCTTACATTTCCTTTGCTCATGGAGTCAGATAGTTCCCAAAGTCTTTCTTCAGTCTTTTTCATTTGTGCTTCTCTTCTCTTTTCTGTTTTGGTTCTTTTTATTTCTGTGTCTTCCAGAGTGCTTATTCATTCTCTCATTTCATCTATTCTGTTATCACTGCTTTTCCCAGCATTCTTTAGCTCCTCCGTTAATCCTTTGATCACCTGCATTTCCTTCACTTCCCTCTTTAGGGACTCAATTTCCTTCTTCTGAGTGTTGTTTTCCTTAATGAGTTCCGTCAGTTTTTTTATCATGGCAATTTTAAATTCTCTTTCTGGAAGGCTCAGAAGTTCTTCCAAGTCACTGTTGTTGCAAGCTGGTGGGTGGTTTTCTTTTTGTGGTGTGTCTTTTTCCTGAGGAGTTGCTAGGTTGCATGTAGTTTTTCTTCTCCCTGCTGCCTGTTTTCTAATTTGCCCTATGCGTTGGGACACTGTGTCACTGGTACTGGCCAGCATCTTTTTGGTGTGCTCTTTCTGGGATTTCAGAAACTGGTGATCCAAATGAGTCAAATACTGTTATGCCAGAAGTCCAGTGAGGCAGTGGTACTTTGAGTATGTTAATGGTCTCTGTCACAGAATATCTTCTCCTTCTGCATTTAATTCCAAAGGTGTGTCTTGAAGTCCCACAGACTTCCCTGGAGGTGGGGTGGCTGGATTGTACTCTGGGCTCCAACTCACTGGATCCCCTCTGGGCTCCAACTTCCTGCCAGGCGGGACCAGTCTTGTGGGGGCCTTCAGCTCTCCTCTGGCTGCACAGGGAGCCTTCTCCCTGTTTCAAGCAGTCTTTATTGAAGGAAGGTCCCTATTCTAAAATGGCGGGTTGGAGACGCACTTTCCTACATACATGGTCTGCCCTGGGGTTGGATGCTCGCTCCCCCCCGGGCTCGGACTGCTGGCCATAGGGGCCTGGTGTTGGGGTGCTTCCCGGCTCACATCTGGCTCTGCGGGGAGCCTTCTGCCCGTTTCAAGCAGTCTTTATATAGAAGGAATGTCCCTGTTCTAAAATGGCGAGTCGGAGATGCACTTTCCTGCACATGCAATCTCAGAATTTTCTTCATTTTTAAGGCTGAATAATAGTCCATCGCTTATATGCCACATTTTGTTTTTTCATTTATTCCTCCATCAACACTCGAGTTCTTTCTAGATTTTGACAGTTTGTGAGTAATGCTGATATGATTGTGGGCATACAGAAGTCTGTTTGAGTCGCTGTTTTGAATTCTTTTGATTTTCCCTAAAGTGGAATTGCTCTGTCATCCATTCAGTTTATGCTTCATTTTCAAAGAAACAGCCAGAATGCTTTCCCATGGCAGCTGTGCCATTTTATATTGTTCCTCATATGACAGAATCATACTGAAGATAACAGAGCTTTTGTTTATTCACCATTCGATGGACATTAACAGTATTTTCACACTTGGCAATACTAAACCCTTCTACAGATGCCATCGTTTGCTGAAAATAGTGTCACGGAAGTCCAATTGTATGTGGGTCATGGACCCACATGGCATCATTTGAAAAACTGGGTACACAACTAAGCTTATAGAAAATGGTGATTTTTACAATGCAGCAACAAAGAAAGTGAGAGACTATTATATTCCAAAGGTGAAACTAAAAACTAGCAAAGTAACAAATTTAAAAGTTCATTCAAGATCACTTCTAGTTCACTCATGGTGCAGGTGGGAAAAACCTAATTCTCTCATACGAATTTATTGATCTTTATACTATAAGCATGTTTTTATGTAGTTTCTTGTTTAATTGACATTTTCTTTTGACATGCTTTTTATGACTGATGTGGTTTTTGTTTAGAGCAAAATATTTTTATGCAGTTCAACAAAAAACACTTTTAGAAAGGTTACACAAATATCAAAAACCAAACATTTCTTTGATACACACACACACACACACACACACACACACACACAAACAACACAACTCCCAGCCTGAGGAAGAAAAGATCGCCAAGCCGATCAGTATGCAGTGATTGGCTCATGCTCAGGGTTGCTGAAATGCCCCATCTACCAATGCCCCACCCACAGTGCCTACTGGGCTGCAATTGTAATGTGAATATCAAGTCCTTCAAAAGGACTGGTGTTTTAATAGGAAGGACTTCTTGTCAAATGGAGTGATTTGATCTTACAGAATTAAAGTAAGTCGTGGGTTTACTCTCCGTCTACATTTTGGCTGTTGTGAACAGAGGTGCTAAGAACATTCCTGTACATGCTCTGGCTTTAACACCCACTTCCAGTTATTTGGGGTACATATCTAGGAGTGGAAATGTTCAACCATACAGTTACTCTGTCTTTATTGGAAAATGTCCAGCTATGTCGTGTATAGTTTGCCAAGCTTTTGATTTCCTAAAACATACTTGATTTCCTCAAGCATACATAAAATAACAATATCTGGGGGCCTCCCCTGGTGGCGCATCGGTTGAGCGCTGGGCTGCAAGGCTGCGCGCTGGTTCGTTCCCTCTCCGCCGGCGAGGGTCCCACAAAAAACAAAACAAAACAATATCTCTTTTTTTACAATTATTGACAATGGGATGTATGTGAAGGGGTATGACACTGTTTATGTACTGAAGGGTTCATGCACTGCCACTTTGCTTTGAAGTGACATTTGACATTGGGAAATGACATTGGGAAGTATGAGCCTCTGCCATTTTTTTTTTTTTTTTTTTCACTATTTTCTTGGCTGTTTGTGGACCCTTGAAAATCCATATATTTAAGTTAGGATCATCTTTACATGTTCCCTCCAAAGCCCTTTGTGCATTTTCATAGGAATCCCGTTCAATCTGCACGTGTCATGATGATTGTCATCTAAACAATATCAATTCTTTCAGTTCACAACTGTGGGTGGTTTTCCCTTTTATTTAGGGTTTCTTTCATCAGTGTTTTCTAATTTTCAGTGTACAAGTACTCCACTTGAGGCATAAATGGCTTCTTACATATTTTATTAATGTAGACATTGTGTCAAATGTATGTAATGTTTTCAAACATTCTTTTCCCTTTTTTACTAGTAGTGTATATACATGAAGTAAATGGTGGGTTATATTTAGAAAATTAGTTTACAGTTTTAAAATTTTTCATTGTACATAAGATGATGTCATCTGCTGTTTGTGAATAGACAGAGTTTTATGTTCTCCTTTCATACATTGGATGCCTTTTATTTCTTTCTTCATTGCTCTGGAAAGAATTTCCAGCAAAATTTGGAATGACAGTGGTGAGAATCAGTATCCTGGCCTCATTCTTTAAACCTGGAGTAAAGCGCTCAGGTTTCAAAACTGAACATGATGTTCACAATATTTTTATAATACTCTATATTCTATTGACAAAATTTTCTTTATTCTGCTTTTTGAGTGATTGTACCATGAAAGGGTACTGGATTTTTCAGAAATATTTTTCTGAATCACTTGATACGATCCATGTTTGTTCCTCATACAATTCATGGGTTTATTGCATGTCTTGGTTTTAGTATGTTAACAACTGGACTTTCTGGGATAGACACTCGTTTGTAGTGTATCCACCTTTTAATGGGCTGTTGGTTTCATATTGTTATTTTGTGGAGGATTCCTAGGCATGAAAGGTCCAGGTCTTTAGTTTTCTGTTCTTGTGATGATTTTTTTTGATTTGACTGATTATAGTTGGGTGTTACTGGTTTAGAAACATAGGGTCAATTTCTTTGGTTAGGAATTCAGGTAATATTTTGAGTAAGGGTGAGGGTTATTGTGTATTATGGTTAGGCTTTATGATAACTAAGATGGTAGTCATGATCTAGGGTCATGGTGAGAGCATATGTTCTGTTTCTGATTTAGATTGTTTTGCGAGCATAGATTTGGGGCCTGGTATGAGGTGAGCATGAATGAGTGTGTGGTTGTGTCTTTCAATTTTTTGTTTTTCCAACTAATCTGTTCATTGGATGGCTTTTCAGCTGGAGGGGTAGGGAGAAATTTCCCATCCTCCCTCAAACACTGGTTGATGGTTCATTCATTCCTGTTGGTGAACTTTAGTCATGCATGTATGAATGACCAAATAATTTTGCCAATACTATTCTAAGATCTTAGATGAGATCCTCTATCATAAAAGACAGATTATAGGAGAAAAGCAAACTGAACTTTTAATAACATTTATATTTCTTATATACATGAGGGATAGCAGGGGAAACCTAATAACTCCATAAAAGGTCCCAAGCCATCAGCCTCAGTGCCATCCTCAGGTAAAAACAAAACAGGAAAATGTCAGGAGAGGGGGATAGTCATGGAAGGTGATCAGGCAAAGAAAAATCAGCCAGGGACTCATTGTTCTTTAGATGAATGCCCAGAGCTTACCATGGATGAGGTTGGTGGCTTGGTTTGAATTTGTTATTTGGACAGGCGATTTCCCTTATGAGTATGCAACCCTCAGAGGGGCAACTTCTTGTTTTTGAGAGATTCTCCCAATCTGCTGTTTCTAAAAATAGACCAAAAATAATCATGACGCCAATGAGATAGGCTCTGCATTCATATTATGGTTGTCAAGAGATCTTATGCCAAAGCGGCTTCTGTGGGGTCACGTTCTGCTCCCTTTCCCTGAAGGAATGACAGTTTGCTTATGCACTCTTCATTAAAGGACATCTTGATTTTTGAAAAGATTTTAGCCATTTTGAATAGAGCATCTGCACATAATAACATGCTAGATTTTGTTTGAACATAGTTTTTCAAAGTGGTTGCCTAAATACTAGAGGCCTGATTGTTGAATCTGAAGGTGAGATTATTTTGTCTTTGGAAAACGCTGCCCAGCTGTCCTCCAAAGCATCTGCCCATGCATTTCACCGGCAATGAAGGGGTCTTCCTGCTGTTCTCACCCTCCAGCAATGTGTCAACTGGTAAAGTGATGTTGGGAGTTTAACAGTTCTTTGTAGTGATGTTTCCTTGTTTTAATTAACAACCCTTAGTTATACATGACAATGAATATATTTTGTGTGCCCATTTATTTTCTGTGTATTTTTGGTGTGATGTCTGTTCAGATTTGTGGTTTGCAAATTTGCTCCACTTTTCTTCTTGGCTTGTGGTTCTCTGAACATGTCCTTTCACAAAAAAAAAATATTCACAGAAAATTTTTGATATTCCAAAGTCCACACTATTCACTTTTTTTTTTTAAGTGGTTTTCATGCTGTGTGTAAAAATTTATCACCAAAGTCAAGGTCATGTAGATAATCTGTTTCTGCTATGATTAATTATGGTTTACTATTTTTCACTTGCTTATGTATAATTTTGGTTATATTTGGTGTAAGTTGTAAACTTGTGTTCACATTTATTTCATTTCCACCATTTCACAATTCCTCACTCTATCATTATTATTGGATATATCAAGTTGCTTCCCTTTTTGTTTGAATTTCCATCCTTTCATGAAATTAAAGTAGAAATTCTGGGATGGGGACTCTGATTGTTGTGCATACTACTGTACCCCCCACGGAGCACCCCGAGCCACTTTGATCCCTGCCGTGCATGGCCGTCTGCCATGGGCCCTGGCTCTGCCCACACAGAGGAGCTGGTTTCCTGAGGCCCCACCAGAGGCACCACAACAATTTGGTGTTGGGACTACCCTGGACTCCGTGAGAAAAAGGTAAGGCGCCGTCAACACTTTGGTGTTGAGACTACATTGGACCCTGTGGACAAAAGGTAAGGAGTAGCGAGGAAAAGGTGAGGGGAGGCAAGTACAGAGGTAAAGAGGAGGAAGAGGGGAAGGAAAAGTGAACCTAGTGACACACACACAGTCAGTCTTCATCAGTGACCTCACTCCCACACACAGTTGTTTTGTTCCCATCTCACCTGGTCACATCAGATACACATTCACACACACGTAATTTCTCACACGCTGACACACAAGTATTTATTTCTCACCTTGTGCCTACGTGTATCAATATATCATGACTTTTTCTCACTGACTTGTTCATACACACTTGCCATGACTTGATTTCTCACCTGGACACACACAGATGTATCATCCTTTACTCCATTCCTGTTCTTGGTCAACCCACACGCACTCAGTCACCTCATTCTGTGTCACCTTCCACACACACAGTCAGTTATGTTCCTCATCTGTGACCACATCCACCATCCATTACTTCATTCCTTACCTACTCACACATATAGACAGTTTCTCTTTGCTCACCTTGTCTCTCACACGTACACATGGTCACTTTTTTCTCACCTATTTTTACACACATAAACATAATCACCTTTTCTCACCCAACAATCACACACGTTCACAGGTACCTGCGCACGCAAAATCACTTCGTCCCTTACCTTTGAAATTAAGCACAATAACACACAGTAACCTCATTTGTTACCTTATCTCACCACAAACACACATTCAGAATCACTCCTCACCTAGTCACACAATCAATTTCTTGATTTTTTGCCTAGCCGCATGATGTTTCATTCCTCACTTAGCACATGCACACATCGAGTATGTTTGTTCATTCTTCACACAGAGACACACAGTTCCTTCATTCCTCACTTAGTAACAGGCAAACATATGAGCGACTCCATTTTTCTCCTGGTCTCACAATCACCTACTTTTCCTTGTATTCACATAGACAGACACACACTTACACAGGTGCTTCATTCCCCAAGGGTCGCACGCATATGTGGGTACTATGTTTGCTACTTATCATCACATAAACACACAATCAGTTACTTTTTCCCCTACTTGTTCTCACAAACACACATAATCAATTTATTTCTTACTTAGTCTTTCACAATTACTTCTTTCTTTAGTAGTTACACACATATGCTTCACAATTACTGCAAGTTATCAGAACCACAGGTACACAAATACAGTCCTTTGCTTTTTATTTATTTTATTATGCATGCAAGAGCTGTGGTGCAGGCCAGAGGTATGGGAGGGGTGAGAGGATTCACCAGAGAACAGAATAGGGAGCAGAACAGGTGGATTATACCTTCCTTCACTTCTTTCCTCACTTTGTTCGATCAATATACCCACAAGAAATTATTTTCCTCTTCCCTAGTAAAATGCTATAGTTCTATCAGTTTTCACCAGTCCCAAGTACATTTGCACGATTCCTCATGTCAGACTGTCACACATGCATTTATAGTTACTTCTTCCCCCATCTACTCTTTGACAGACACATTTTTCTTCACTAGTCCACAATCACACAATTCATCTCATTCCCTGCAAGTCATACACACACACACTGATAGCTTCATTGCTTACTGAATTCACTACTATACCCCATTAATTCATTTTGACCTAGCCTGTCTGTCCGTCTCGTGCAGGATTACTTCATCACCCAGCAATACACAGATATACTCACAATTAGCTCCTTACAGTCCTCCCTGGTGGCACAGGCAGTTGAGCACAGTGCTGTAAAGCTGTCCGCAACCTCTGCAGGTTTAATCCTAGCTCTCCGGGGATACCCACACAGCATGGCAGACCTTTCCTGTCTCACCCACTGCTCCCCTCAACAGTGTACTTTGTCAGTCTGCCTGTTCTGTTCCCTGCTCTGTCTCTGGTGAATCCTCTCACCCTCCTGCACATCTGGCCTGTACCCCAGTTCTTGTCTGCATAAATAAATAAACCTTTAAAATTATCTTCTTACATAGTTTCTCCAACACACATTCTCTTTTTAAAATTTTTTACTTCATTGTTCATTTTTAAACAATATTTGCTTCTCCCACCTCCTCAGGTGTAGTCCCCATAGAATTTCCTTTCCCAGTGCACCCAGGCATCCACACCTCAGTCCCCTGTGCTACTCCCTCCCTCCCTCTGATCCATCTCCCTCCTCCTCCCCTGCAGTATGTCTCTGATTTATAATTGTCTGTTTTTGCTTTGTTGTGTTTTGTACTATTATTTTTTACAGTGATGTCTTATTGGTTCCCCTATATTCCTTCTATAAGTGAAACCTTCCTATATTTTTCTTTGTTCTCCTGGCTTATTTCACTGAGCATAATTCTTTCTAGCTCCATCCATGTTGATGCAAATTGCATGAGTTTATCTTTTTTGATTGCTGAGTAATATTCCATTGTGTATATGTACCACATCTTCCTGATCCAGTCATCTATTTTTGGGCATTTGGGTTTGTTTCCAGGTTTTGCCTATTGTAAATAGTGCTGCAGTAAACATAGTGGTACAGTTATTCTTTTGGATCAATGTTTTTATGTCCTTTGGGTAGATCCCTAGGAGTGGAACTGCTGGGTCGTATGGTAGCTCCATTTTTAATAGACCAAAGAACCTCGTTTTTATGTCCTTTGGGTAGATCCCTAGGAGTGGAACTGCTGGGTTGTATGGTAGCTCCATTTTTAATAGACCAAAGAACCTCCAGACAGCTTTCCACAGTGCTTGGACCAGTTTGCACTCCCACCAGCAGTGTAGGAGAGTTCCTTTATCACCACATCCTCGCCAACATGTGTTGTTGCTAGTTTTTTTGACGTGTCATTCTTACTGGCATAAGGTGGTATCTCAGTGTGGTTTTGATTTGCATTTCCCTGATTATAAGGGATGTTGAACATTTTTTTCATATGCCTGATGGCTGTTTGCATTTCCTCTTTGGAGAAATGTTTTTACTTTCTTCTGCCCGTTTTTTTTTTTTTTTTGATCTTTGCAGAGGTGTGATGATTTATTGTTTTTGTTTGTTGTCTGTTTTTTTTAAATAAATTTTATTTTTATATTCCCCATACAATTGCAATCCCCTTATTTTGACCCCAATCCCTCCCCTCCCGCCTCCCACCCCCCACCCCCCATAGAGTGTCTCTGGTTCATAGTTGTTTGTTGATTTTGATGTTCACTTTCTTATAGTTATTCATTTTCCTGGTCCCTTATTTAAAATATCTAGATTCCTGCTATGAGTGAGACCATCTAGTATTTTTCTTTTTCTTTCTGGCTTATTTCGCTGAGCATGATCCCTTCCAGCGCCATCCATGTTGCTGCAAATTGCATGTGTTTATCTTTTTTGAATGATGAGTAATATTCCATGGTGTATATGTACCACATCTTCTTGATCCAGTCATCTATTTTTGGGCATTTGGGTTGTTTCCAAAGCTTAGCTATTGTAAACAGTGCTGCTATAAACATAGGGGTGCAGGTGCTCTTTGGAATTGATGTTTCTGTGTCCTTTGGGTAAATACCTAGGAGTGGAATTGCTGGATCCTATGGAAGCCCTATGTTTAGTAGGTCCAGAAATCTCCACACAGCTCTCCATAGTGGTTGGACCAGTTTGCACTCCCACCAACAGTGCAGGAGAGTTCCTTTTTCTCCACATCCTTGCCAACATTTGTTGTTGCTAGTTTTTTTAATTTGTGCCATTCTCACTGGTGTGAGATGGTATCTCATGGTAGTTTTAATTTGCATTTCCCTGATTACAAGGGATGTTGAACATTTTTTCATATGCCTGTTGGCCATTTGCATTTCCTCTTCAGAGAAGTTTCTTTTTAGCTCTTCTGCCCATTTTTTGACTGCATTATTTTCTTTGTTTGTGTTGAGTCTCATCAGCTCTTTGCAGATTTTTGTGATCAGTCCTTTATCACTAGTGTTGTGTGCAAAAATGTTCTCCCAGTCGGTGGGGTTTCTCTTTGTTTTTGTTATTGTCTCTTTTGCTGTGCAGAAGCTCTTTAATTTGATGTAGTCCCAGCTGTTGATCTTTGCCTTCACTATCACTGCTTTGGCTGATGTGTCTGTAAAGATGTCTTTGATGTGCAAATCCCATAGTGTTTCGCCTATATTTCCTTCTATGTATTTTGTGGTTTCAGGTCTTATGTCTAGTTCTTTAATCCATTTTGAGTTGATTTTTGTGTATGGTGCGAGGTAGTGGTCAAGCTTCATTCTTTTGCATGTAGCGACCCAGTTTTCCCAGCACCATTTATTGAACAAACTTTCTTTGCTCCAGTGCATAGTCTTTGCTCCTTTGTCAAAGATTAGTTGACCATAAATCTGTGGTTTTATTTCTGGATTTTTATTCGATTCCATTGGTCTGTGTGTCTGTTCTGGTTCCAATGCCATGCAGTTTTGATGATTATGGCTTTGTAGTATAGGTTGAAGTCTGGGAGTGTGATGCCTCCATTCCCTTCTTTTTTTTCAGAGAGCTTTGGCTATTCGGGGTTTTTGGTGATTCCATATGAATTTCATCAACAATTGTTCTATTTCTTTGGAGAATGACATTGAAATTTTGATTGGAATAGCATTGAATCTGTATATTGCTTTTGGTAGGATGGCCATTTTAATAATGTTTATTCTTCCAATCCATGAGCAGGGGATGTCTTTCCATTTCTTGTGTCTTCTTCTATCTTTTAACAGTGTTTTATCGTTTTCTTTGTATAGGTTCTTTTCCTCTTTTGTTAGAATTATTCTCAAGTATTTGATTTTTTTGTTTCAATATTAAAAGGGATTTTTTTTTAATTTCTTCTTCTTTCAGATTTATTCTTTGTGTATAGGAAGGCTACTGACTTTTGCGTGTTGATTTTGTATCCTGTCACTTTACTGAACTGATTGATGAGTTGAATTAGTTTTTCTGTGGAGTTTTTGGGGTTCTCTATGTATATTATCATATCATATCATCTGCAAATAGTGATAGTTTGACTTCTTCTTTTCCTATTTGGATTCCTTGTATGTCTTTCTCTTGTCTTATTGCTCTGGCTAGGACTTCCAGTATTATATTGAAAAGCAGTGGTGAGAGTGGACCTCCTTGTCTTGTTCCAGATTTTAATGGAATTCCTTTCAGTTTTCACCATTGAGAATGATACTGGCTGTTGGCTTGTCATATATGGCCTTTATGATGTTGAGGTATGTTCCTTGTATCCCAAGAATTTCAAGGGCTTTTATCATGAATGGGTGTTGCACTTTGTCGAAAGCTTTCTCAGCATCGATTGATATTATCATACAGTTTTTATATTTCTTTTTGTTGATGTGTTGGATAACGTTGATTGATTTTCGGATGTTGAACCATCCTTGTGTCCCTGGCATGAATCCTAATTGGTCGTGGTGGATTACCTTATGGATATATTGTTGGATTCTGATAGCTAAAATTTTATTGAGGATTTTTTCATCAGTGTTCATTAGGGAGATTGGCCTATAGTTTTCCTTTTTTGTGTTGTCCTTGTTTGCTTTTGGTATTAGTGTAGTGTTGGTTCATAGAACGTGTTTGGTATTGTCCCTTCCTTCTCAATTTTTTGGAAGAGTTTATGAAGGATAGGCACTAATTCGTCTCTGAATGTTTGGTAGAATTCATTTGTAAATCCATCAGGTCCTGGGCTTTTGTTTTTGGGGAGGTTTTTGATTACCATTTCAATTTCACTGCTTGTAATTGGCCTGTTTAGGTGTTGTATTTCTTCTTTATCTAGCTTTGGGTGACTGTAGAGTTGTAGGAATTTGTCCATCTCCTCTAGATTGTTGAACTTGTTTCCATATAACTGTTCATAGTAGTTACTGATTATTCTTTTGATTTCTGCTGTGTCCGTTGTGATTTCTCCTCTTTCATTGATGATCCTGTTTATTTGTGCTT
Organism: Talpa occidentalis; assembly: GCF_014898055.3. Taxonomy (NCBI): domain Eukaryota; kingdom Metazoa; phylum Chordata; class Mammalia; order Eulipotyphla; family Talpidae; genus Talpa; species Talpa occidentalis. The sequence goes on from NW_023605194.1 coordinate 119,318,433, forward strand.
TCTCCCTTTTTTCCTTTGTGAGCCTGGCTAGGGGTTTGTCTATTTTATTTATTTTTTCGAAGAACCAGCTCTTGGTTTCATCGATCTATTGGATTATTTTTTTAGTTTCGATTTCATTTATTTCTGCTTTGGTTTTTATTATTTCCGTTCTTCTACTGGTTTTGGGTTTTTTTGTTGTTCTTTTTCTAGATCTTTGAGCTTTGAGATTCGGTTGTTTCTTTGAGTTCTTTCTTGTTTCTTGATGTGAGCCTCTATTGCTGTGTATTTTCCTCTTATTACTGCTTTTGCTGCATCCCATACATTTAGGAAATTAGTGTCCTCCTTGTCATTCAATTGAAAGAATTTTTTAATTTCTTCTTTGATCTCCTCATTAGTCCAGTGGTCTTCTAGTAGTGTGGTTTTCAATTTCCATGAGGTAGGAGAGTTCCTTGCCTTCTTTTTATGGTTTATTTCTAGTTTGATGCCTTCATGGTCAGAAAAGATGGTTGGTATGATTTCAATCTTAGTGTATCTGTTGATGTTTGTTTTGTGTCCCATTATGTGATCAATCCTGGAGAATGATCCGTGTGCTCTTGAGAAAAATGTGCACTCCATTGTTTTGGGGGGTTTAGTGTTCTATAGATGTCTGTTAAGCCCAAGCGCTCTAGGTCCTTATTTAGAGCTTTCGTGTCTTTACTTATTTTTTGTCTCCTTGATCTATCCATTGCTGTTAGTGGTGTGTTGAAGTCTCCCACTACGTATGTGTTTTCTCTGATGTCTGTTTTCAGAGATGCCAATAGTTTTCTGATATGTTTTGGTGTTCCTTCGTTTGGTGAATATATGTTAATGAGTGTTATTTCTTCTTGAAGTGTTGTTCCCTTGATCATAATGTAGTGACCGTTGGCGTCTCTTTTTACCTTTTTGAGTTTGAAATCTGTTTTATCTGATATAAGTATAGCTGTTCTTGCTTTCCTTTTTGGTCCATTTGCTTGTAGGATTGTTTTCCATCCTTTAACTTTGAGTCTATTTTTATCTTTTGTAGCTAAGTGTGTTTCCTGGAGACAGTAAAAGATTGGGTTTTGTTTCTTAATCCAGCCTGCGACTCTGTGTCTTTTTATTGAAGAGTTTAGTCCATTTACATTTAGGGTTAATATTGATATGTTAGCATCTGTATTTGCCATTGTGTTTGTCTTTCCTTTGATTTTATTTATTTATTATTTTAAATATTTTTTGGCCTTCTTTCGTTGTTATTTGTCCCTCTGAGGTTCTCGCTTTAGGACTCCTTGTAGTATTTTGTGGGGTGGGGGTTTAGTTGTAATGAAATTCCAGAGTTTCTGTTTGTGTGGGATTGTCCTAATTCTTTCTTCATAGAGGAAGGAGAGCTTTGTGGGATAGAGTATTCTTGGTTGGCATCTGTTGTCTTGGAGTCTGTTGACTTTGTCCCTCCACTCTCTCCTTGCCCGTAGTGTTTCTTCGGAGAAGTCTGATGTCAGCCTGATTGGTTTTCCTTTGTATGTTATCTGTTTCTTCCCTCTTGTCAGCTTCGTTATTCTTTCCTTGTCCTGGATTCTTGGGAGCTTTACTATTATGTGTCTTGCTGGTTTTTTCCTTTTGTCGTGGAAGTTTGGTGTTCTTCTTGCTTCTTGTATATCAATGTTCATCTCCTTCACGTTTGGGAAATTCTCTTCAATTATCTCCTTGAATATTTTCTCTGTTCCTACATCTCTCTTCTCCTTCTGGTATTCCTATAACTCTTATATTTCCTTTCCTTATGGAGCCAGATAATTCCTGAAGTCGTTCTTTGGTCTTTTTCCTTCGTACTTCTCTTTCCTTTTCTGTTTTGGTTCTTTTTATTTCTGTGTCTTCAAGAGTGCTTATTCGTTCTTCCATTTCATCTATTCTGCTTTCATTGCTTTTCCCAGAGTTCTTTAGTGCCTCCATTAATTCTTTGATCTCCTCATTTCTTTTACTTCCCTCTTTAGTGACTCAATTTCATTCTTCTGATCATTGATTATTTTTCTGTTTTAATTGTTTTCCTTTATGAGTTCTGTCATTTTTTTAGTCATGGCAATTTGAAGTTCTCTTTCTGGAAGGCTCAGAAGTTCTTCCAAGTTACTGTCGTTGCAATCTGGGGGGTGGTTTTCTTTTTGTGGTTTGCTTTTTTCCTGAGGAGTTGCTAGGTTGCGTGTGGTTCTTTTACTCCCTACTGTCTGTTTTCTAATTTGCCGTATGCATTGGGACACTGTGTTGCTGGGACTGGCTGGCATCTTGGGTGAACTTCTCTGCTCCCCTCTAGCTCCTCCGGGAGCCATCTGTCGGTTTCAAGCAGTCTTTACTGAAGAAAGGTCCCTGTTCTAAAATGGTGATGTGTGGACACACTCCCCTCTAAGCCTGGTCTGCCCCGGCGGTGGGTTCCCGCTCCCCCTCTGGGCTCGGACTGCAGGCCAGAAGGGGCCTGGCGTGGTCTTCTGCCCATTTCTTGACTGGATTGTTTAATTTGTTTTTGTTGAGTCAGGTGAGTTCTTTGTATATGTTTGTGATCACTCTCTTATCAGTTGTATGGAGTGCAAAATTTTTTGCCAATCAGTAGGGTGTCTCTCTGTTTCAGTTAAAATCTCTTTTGATGTACAGGAGCTTTTCATTTTGATGTAATCCCAGGTGTTTATCTTTTCGTTGACTTTCTTTGCTTTGGGTGATGAGTCTTTAAGGATGTTAATGAGCTATATGTCTTGCAGTGTTTCACCTATATTTTCTTCTATGTATTTTATGATTTAAGGTCTTATGTCTTGTTCTTTTTTCCATTTTGAGTTGATTTTTGTGCACAGTGAGAGGGTAGTGGTCTAGTTTCATTTTTTTGCATGTGGTGGTCAAGTTTTCCCAGTACCGTTTATTGAACAAACTGTCCATGTTCCATTGATATCCTTTGCTCCTTTGTCCAAGATCAGTTGTCCATATAAGTGTGGCTTTATTTCCAGGCTTTCTATTTGGTTCCATTGTTCTGTGCAACAGAAACATTCTTCATTCTTCCTTAGTACAACCATGTGTAGTTGTACATTTCAACTTTGTTTCTTAAGTGTACACACAAAGAATTTACTTCAGTCCTTTCCTGTCTCACACATGTACATATCAAATCAGTTCTTACCTAATCACAAACACACAGTCAGTATTTTATAGATCACTTCATTTTATATACAATACAGTTCCTTCCTTATTCATGTAGTTTCACACACACAATTCATAAAACACCTAGGTGCACAACACACAATCCATTAATTTTTCCCACCCTTGATCACAAGCAAAGCCCACGATCACTTAATGTTTCCTCATTTAATCTTGCAGACACATCAGCTATACATTCCACATCGAGGCACACACCTTCACAGACAGGTCTTCATTTCTAATCTACTTTCTCTGTCACATGCATAGTTTCATAGTTACTTCTCTCTACACCTGGTCTCTCCACATTTACAATCACTTCATTCCTCACGTAGTCAATACAGACACATGCAAAGAAACACACACATAATCAATTAGTTGTCTTCTCACCTGGTCACACATACACAATATCTTCCTTTTCTCATGCAGTCTCTCTCACACACATGCATCACTATCAGTTTCTATTTCTCGCCCAGTCTTACAGAGAGACACGTAGCAGTAACCTGCAGGGCATCCTTGGTGGCCTAGGGGTTAAGTCTCAGCACTGCCTCTGAGGCGGACCTCCTGAGACAGAGTGGCCTGAGTTCAATCCCCTGCCAGGGAGCTAACCTACATGACACCACAGACCTCTCCTGTCTCGCTGGCTGCTCCCTTTAGCAGTGTATTTCAATGGATCGTCCTGTACTGTTTGCCACTCTGTCTCTAGTGAATCCTCTCTTCCCCTCCATACCTCTGGTCTACACCCCAGTTGTTCTATGCAAAAATAAGTAAAATAAAAATCTTACAACAAAGGAATAATTCTTTTTTTCCACTGATTTATTTTTAAAGATTTATTTATTTATACAAAAGCTGAGGTACAGGCCAGTGGTGGGGGAGGGTGAGAGGATTCATCAGAGACAGAACGAGGAGCAGAACAGGCAGATGGACCAAAAACACTGCTGAGGGGAGCAGCGTGATAGACAGGAGAGGTCTGCCACCCCTTGTGGGTATCTCCCTGACTTGCTGGGAACCGAGTCAGTGCTGCAGAGGATGAGGCCAGCTTCACAGCGCTGTGCTCAACCCACTGTGCCACTGGGGAGGCCCAGAATAATTCTTAAAAAAGAAGGAATAATCTGCTTCTTAATTCCTAACTGGCCGCAAGGATACAGAATCCCGACTTCATTCCTCATCTGTTTTCCTACACACCAGTGACCGGACTGCTCACCTGGTCACAAACACACATCACGACCAGTTTCTTCAGTCTTCCGCAAGTTTACATACACAAACATTCAGATGTTTATTTTTAATATGTGAAATTACTCTTTTCCTGGTCACACACATACATGGGCAAACATAATCAACTTCTCATTCCTACCTGTCTCATGCACATACTTACATTTCCTGCTCCATCCAGTCCCATGGAAGCAGTCGGTTACTGTACTCCTCACTAGTCACACGTGCAGAAACCAGTCACTTCATGCCACACCTGCTCTGTCCCACATGAATACTTCATTTCTAAACCAGCCTCACATGCACATTTCCAAAACAGTTTCCTTCCTGTGTCAATCATAAGCTCACAAACTCAATCTGTCATTTCATTTCTTATTCTGTGATAAACATGCACAAATGAGACACGTCATTCCATCCACAAACACACAGATGCCAATACACAATTTTTCCATTTTCTCCCTAGTCACACAGACACATGCATTAGTACGTTTCATTCCTAGTCACACATAATCAAAATATCTATGAATTCATTCATTGTAGAGCGTCAAAGGTCACGGTCAGTCATGGTTATCCTTTGACTTTAAACACACGCAAAATCATGTCCATGATGCAAATCTAGTTACACAATTATTTTGTCACTGATTCACAAAAACATCACAGGCACTATCACAAGATCACAAAGCCCAGGGAGTATTGTAAGAGGTATGGGTGAAGGCATGGGGTAGGTGTGGGTAAAGGTAGGGGTACAGGATTTGGTGGTGGGTTGGGGTAGGATTAGGTTGTAGAGTACAGGGTTAGGGTATCGGTTAGGGTTTTGGGTTAGGGATATAGTTAGGGAAAAGTCAAGGTCACAGGTCACCACTCACAGTAATTAGGGTGATCTCTTCATGAACTCTGACCACTTCATGACACCAGGTTGCTATTCTTCACCTCTACATGATCTCATTGACCACTTCATGACCCAAGTACGTAGGGTTGACCTCTCTATAACCTCCGTCCTCATCGTGACCCAAACATGTAGAATTGACCTCTTCAAGACCTCTGACCTCCTTATGTTCCCATTCAATAATATTCATCCCTTTGTTATCTATGACTTCTCCATGACACCAAGTACTTAGGGTTGATTCACCATGACTCCTGACGTCTTCATGACTCCAAAAATTAGTATTGACCTCTCCATGAACTGTGACCTCTTCATGACCTCCAGAGCTGAGTTCCTCTCCATGACTTCTGATCTCATGACCCCAAGTAAGTAGGTTCCTCTTCAGGAACCCTGACCACTTCATAACCCTTAGTTCTTATGGTTGTCCTCTGACCTCTTCATCATCCCAAGCAATAGAGAAGACCTCTCCATGACCACTGACCTCCCCCTGACCCAATGATGAGAGCTGGCTTCCCCATGACCACAAGTACTTGGGGCTGACCTCTCCATGACTTCTTCCTATTCATGACTGAGTACTTAGTGTTGACCCCTCAATATCTGTGACCCTAAGAAGTAGGCATGCCCTCTCTCTGACCTCTGATCTCATCATGACCTCTAGTAAGGGTTAGGGTTAGGGTTAGGGTTAGGGTTAGGGTTAGGGTTAGGGTTAGGGTTAGGGTTAGGGTTAGGGTTAGGGTTAGGGTTAGGGTTTAGG
>NW_023605194.1:119324513-119376707 GCF_014898055.3 Talpa occidentalis
CGGGTCTCCGCGGGGCCCGCCCACGGCTCCGCCCGCGCGTCCGGGCCGCGCCCCAGGCCGGGGCGGGGGGTCCCCAGGCCGGGCGGGGCGGGGCGGGGCGGGCGCGGCCGGGGGGCCGGGCCGGGCGGGGCGGGGCGCGCGGTCCGCTATTCCGGGCCGCCCGGGCGCTGCCTCCAGCCGCTGCGCCGCGTCCCGCCGTCCGCCCGCGGTGAGCGCGGGGGTCGCGGTCGCCGGGTCGGCGTGAGCGGGTCCCGGGCCGGGCCGGGGGTCCCGGGGCGCCGGGGGCGGGGGCGCGGGGGCGCGGGGCGGGCCGGGGCGGCGGGCGGGGCGGGCGGTGGGGGACCCCGGCCTCTGTCTGTCTTGCAGCCCCGGACCTGCCGCGGTCGCCATGGCCCAGGTAAGGCCCCGACGTGTCGGCGGCGGGGCGCCCCGGCCCCCGCCCCCCCGCCCGGCCCGGGCGCCCCTCCTCGCGCGGCCGGGCGGGTGACGTGGCGTTTGGGGCGCCCTGGGCGAGGGGCGGGCGTGGGCCGCGGCCCTCCCCGGGCCCCGTGGCGGCGGCGCCCGTTTCTCGCCGAGGGTCCCGCGCGCGGGGCGGGGGGCGGGGCCGGGGGGGGGGGGGTCGGCGCGGCTCCCCCTCGCGCCGCGGCTCGCGCGGGGCCCGGGGCGGGCGGGGTCGGGGTCGGGGTCGGGCGAGGCGCCGCGGTCCCGGGCCGCGGGCTGAGCCGGGCTGGCGGGGCGCGCGGGGGCCCGAGACCCGCGAGCCGGGGGGGCGCCGAGGGTCTCGCGGGCGGGTCGCCCCTGCCCCCCTGGAGACGCCCGTGGAGCGCCTCAGACGCCGCCCCGCCGCGGCCCGGGCTCCGGCGGGCGGACCCCCGCCCCGGCCCCCGCGCTTCCTGCCGGGCCTGAGGAGGCCGCGAGCCGGTTCCACACGGACGCGGAGCCTCGGTCTGGAGTCTGGAGTCTTCCCGTGAAGGACGCTTTTGTGTGAAAACAGCTCTTCTTTCTTCAGTAGTAGTTTCTCTACCTTGTTTTGCTGCTGCGGTGAAGGAAATGAGGATTTAGCAAGTATCAAAGAATAAGCTTCTTTATTCTTGCTCATTCAGCTGCTTCCTGAAACCTTTTTTACCCAGTGATGGCTGACAATTTTCAATCAATTCCTTTCAATTATGCAGGTAACCGGCAGCATGAATGAACAAAATGTTTCAATGGCGGGCATTAATAATTTTAAGAATGGACACATAGCGAGGCCCTTGTGTACGCCAAGCCTTGGCGAATGGTGCCTTCTGTTACGAAATTATGTATGTTTTATACCACTTACAGCACCAGGACTGTTGTCTATCAAAACTATTTATTCGCATAAAAGTCACATATAATGTTAAAGTATTTTTTAAAGATTTATTTATTTATGCATACAAGAGCTGGGGTGCAGACCGGATGTGTGTGTGGGGGGGGTGAGAGGATTCATTAGAGACAGAGCGGGGAGCAGAACCGGTGGATTGAGTGAAATCCACTGCTGAGGGTCCCAGCGGGGAGACAGGAGAGGTCTGCTGTGCCATGTGGGTCACCTCCCTGGCCGGGGATGGCCACCAGGGAGGCCCCCCTACAATTTTGAATTTTGCATTGACTTTGTTATTAGTCATTCTTGGAAACCATGGGAGTAAACATTTTATTAAAATTAAATTAAATTTTTATCATTTTCATGCATACATGTAGCAGCGGGCAGGATGTCCACACCCTGGAGCTGTGCTCTTGCTGTGGACGCTCCCTCTGGCCCTGGTGTCACTGTGGAAAACTGAAGTGGCCTCTTGTTAGTCTGGGCGGTGTCCGTCTTGTTAGGTCTGGGTGGTTCTGCTGTCCACTCGAGGCTGTGGGGCCAGGGCCTCTACTTGGGTCATCTGTAGCCTAATGGGTCAGATGCCTGAGCCTCAGAGGTGCAAATACTGGCAATTTAATGTATCTTTAACTATTCATGTTTCTTATTTAGTGAAAAATTAAAATGTGTATCATGAGCATGACTAGATATCTTGTTAATTTAACTAGAAGGCATTGATTGATCTTTGAAACATTGACGTTTTAAAATATATAAACAAGTGCTTTTAGGGATATTTTACAGTCTTGTGTATATTTGTATAAATATCTTATATATAAATAAAATAGTCATTGTTATAATTAATATAATTCATGTTGGAGCCTCCCTTGTGGCGCAAGGGGTTAAGCACTGTACTATGAAGCAATCCACAGCCTCCGCAGCTTGAGTTCGATCCCTGACCGGCTAGGGAACTACCCACATGGCACAGCAGACCTCCCCTGTCTCGCCCGCTGCTCCCCTCAGCAGTGTGTTTCATCAGTCTGCCTGTTCTGTTCCCTGCTCTGTCTCTGGTGGATCCTCTCACCCTCCCGCATCTCTGGCCTATACCCCAGCTCTTGTATGCATAAATGGATAAATCTTTAAAAAAATAATAATTTATGTTGATTCAGTGTTTTCAGTTTAATTTTACCCTGATCATGTCAGTGTATGGCATAAAACTGACACATCATGGGGACCACATGAGAGTGTCTTATGTTCTCCTGTTGGGCAAATGCTGCAAAGAGGCGCGTCTGTGGGGTGAGCTGCGCATTGTGGGGTGAGCGGCCTGGCCCGCTGCCCTCTCCTGCACACACCGCACCCCCCCCCCATCTGTTAGTGCTGGCTTTTGTGGGATTCTGCCTACTGGAAGGAGGAGTCTGATAGGAAAGTCCATCTTTCTCAGACAGCACACACTAGCTAACTATTTTCTCCATGATGTACAGGAGAAATATAAATGATAAGTGTATCTGCATGTAAACAATTTTTGGACAATATTTAACTTTTTGTAGTAAGACAGTAAGTCACTAATTTGAATGGCTTTATATTTATGGGGGTCAAAACCACAACATCCATGTTATTTTAGCATAAACTGTGCTGAATGACTAATAAATTACAGGTGGCTCAGGAGCACAACCCTCAGTGGCATCAACCCCTGCACAGTTACAAGTCCACGTGCACAGTGGTTCCCCAAAGGTGGGGGTCCCGGCTCCCCACAGCCAGCCAGCACCCACCATCCTGGCTTGGTGGAGTAGTGAATGTGGATGCCACAGAAAAAAATGGCGTTTTGGGTATAAATGGACCCCACGAAGTCCGTACTCGTGTTGTTCAGGGGTTGTTAGAGTTTCGATTATTGTACCAGTGACATTGTCTCCCGAGTCAGATGTGGGTACAAGGCAGTTCAAGTGTGGACCAAGAATGGCTGAAGAGCTGCTAACAATTGTCCAAATTACCTGTAGTACAGTGTTTTGGATCCTTTGTTGAAATCCGTCTTTTCTTTTCAACAGCCAACTTTTGATGATATAACCACAATTTTTTATTTAGATTTTAGGGTTGCTTCCTCAGTCTGACTGGGTTGGAGTTCCAGAGTTGGTCCTGACCTGTGTCTTATTGGTTAACCTGCTGACACAGGTTTTTCGTCCCATTGTTTCCAGCTCAGTTACTTCTAGATGGTTTAATTTGTAAAAGTTCTTGAAATATATTCTTTGGAAAATCAAGGACATTCATAGAAGAATGATCTATTTATACATGTTAATCCAGTTTAAGGCTTTTATGTCCTTAAATGTCTTTCAAATAATGAAATTTTTAAAAATTAGATTTGGGGTAGTCTGAACTTGGTGTTACTTGTAACATCCTGCCGCAACTCTGGGTCCAGCTGCTCAGCACTGGAAAGCCAATACTGAGACAAGAGCTAGTGGGAAGAAATCAGGTTTATTTCAGAGCCCTCTGGCTGAGGAAAGGGTGGACCATGCCTCAAGGACTTTCTCCTGCCCAGGAAAGGCTTGGAAAGGCTGTGACGGAGAAGGGGTCGCCATGGGGCGGGGCCTGGGTCATGTGGGGCGGGGTGGGGCAGGCTGTGGGGCCTGCTAGCCCAGTGCGCTGTTCTGAACTTCTCTTGCTGCTGGACACTTGATGGTCTGCACCATCCTTCTAGGATGGGTTCATAAGATTTCGCAACTTCAGGCCCTGGTTCCTGTTTTTCTTGAGCAAGTGTAAGGCTAGAGACACTATAAAGCTCTGGCAAGAAAAGGTACCTGTTAGAAACTTGGTCAGTTAGAGTTTGACCACTGTCCCCCTCCTAGAACAGGTCTGGGAACTTGTATTTTTTTTTCCTTTGGGAACTTGTATTTTGTAAGCATTATGTGGAGTCGGTGTTTACAGGCAGAGGCAGCAGGAATTTCATAAAGGTATTATCAGGCACAGTGTTTCACTAGAAACTTAAGAATGTCAGAGTTACCAAATCTTTTAAGATTAAGAATTGCTCATTTAAAAAAAAAATTAAAAAATTATTTTCGAGTATGGGCCTCCCTGGTGGCACAAGGGGTTAAGACGCAACCTTTGAAGCTATCTGCAGCCACTGCAGCACAAGTTTGATCCCCCAGCCAGGGAGCTACCCACATGGCGCAGCAGACCTCTCCTGACTCCTCGCTGCTCCCCTCAGCAGTGTGTTTCAGTCAGTCTGCCTGTTCTGCTCCCTGCTCTCTCTGGTCAGTCCTCTCACCCTTGAACCACTGGCCTTTACCCTAGTTCTTGTATGCATAAATAAATCTTTAAAAAAAATTATTTTTGAGTAGAACTGGGGTACAGGCCAGAGGAGCGGGGGGTGGGGGTGGGGGTTGAGAGAGGACTCACCAGAGACAAAGTGGGGAGCAGAACAGGCGGATCCACTGAAATCCACTGCTGAGGGGAGCAGCGGGGAGACAGGCCAGGTCTGCTGCGCCATGGGGTCAGCTCCCTGGCTGGGGATCCAGCTCAGGCCTGGGTGGCGACAGCCTGAGACTTGGCCTCTCAGCCACCAGGGAGGCCCGGCAAGCTGGCTTCTAGATGTGGTTGAGGGTGGAGAAGGCTTGGGGCTGAGATCTTAGCCCTGGTCCCATTGTCTCTGTTCTTGCCTTTTGTCCTCTTGGAGGTTCTAGTTTTTTCCTGATATTTATTTTACTTGCAGCTCAAATCACAATCCTGTCACACTGACCTTAGCCTCTTTTCTTGCTTATCTCATTTCTTTCTCACTGTTGTTTACTCACCTCTCGTGGTCACAGGAGGCCTGAGCTCTGACTGGGGTGGGGGGGGAGCCCCTCCTGCTCACTCCCGGGGGCCCCGGGCTTCTGTGGCCCCCAGAACTGGCAGCTGCCATCTCGCAGGTTTGGGCCTTGATCTCTGACTCCTAGCTAGTATTACATGGAATGTGTGTGTTTGGTTAACCTTGATGTCGTTGACCTGAGGAGGGTCCCTTCTCTGTGCCTTTTACATTTCTTCCAAACAGGCAAATGTTTTCTCATCCTTAATTTTAATAGTAGTCATCCTTGGGGGGGGGGTGTGTTTTAAAAGCCTTTGTCTAGAAAAGCAGCCCTTTGGTTGTCTTTTTGGTTTGATTTTATGCATCTTACTTTCCGGCCCTCGTCTTGGAGGGGAGGCGCGGGAGGGGCGCGGCCCGGGGCTGCCCGAGCGTCTGTGGAAGCCTTGGGTCCCCAGTCGGCTGCTGGGGTGGTGCCGGGGAGGGCCCAGCCGGGGACCCTGCAGCAGCGTCTGGCGGAGAAGCTGCCCCCCCCTCCCCCCAGGGCCCGCCCTGTGGTGACTCAGGCGGGAGGAATGCGGTGGTGTCGGAGGAATGCGGTGGTGTCGGGTTTCTGGAAAGCTCTGGAAGGGCGAGAGGCCACGGCTTCCCCTCACGGTGCGGAGCCTGGACACGCCCCTTCCCGGGCTCCTTCTGCAGGCCCAGGGGCGCCTGCCCGGGACGCCCCCTCCCCTGGTTGCCCTCCCCTGGCTGCCGGTGGGCCTGCTGGAGGCCCCGCCTTCCCCCACTCCCCGGGCCCCTGGGCATCCCCCTCGCAGCCATGACCCCCAACCCCCGCCCTGAAGCCACAGCCAGCACCCCCCAGGCGCCCCAAGGCCCCGTGCCCCGCCCATTCCTGCCTCCCTCCCCCTCCTCGCCTCTCCTTCCCCTCTCCCTCCCCTCCCCCTCCCCTCCCCCTCCCTTTCCCTCCCCTCCCCTCCCCTCCCCTCCCTTCTCTCCCCTCCTTTCCTCTCCCTTCCCCTGCCACGCCCTTCTCCCCTCTGCTCTCCAGTGGGGTCAGTCTTCTTGTCACACTCCCCTGCTAGGGCTTGTTACCCGTCTTCCCCCATCCCTGGTAGAGCTGACATGCTCCTCCCCGCTGCCATCAGCCCAGTCCTGCCCAGCCTCCTGCCTGCTCAGGGCCCACATCTGTCCTGGGTCAGGGACCCTGACCCCTCCCCCGCGCTTGTGGATCCCCTCTGGGGTTCGCAGCTCTCCTGAGTCTGCCTGGTGCAGTCTCAGAAGCTTCCAGGACACTTGGGGAAGTTTTCTGATTTCTCCCCACCCGGCCTGGTCCCTCAGGTGCTCAGGCGCCAGGGCTGGGCTGACTGCTTCTTGCCGGGTCTCTGCACTCGCCCACGTTTCCCAGGAAGGCACAGCTCCTGGCCTGGTCAGAAGACGGCTTGGAGGGAAGGAATCAATGTGCCTTGTCTCCAGGGCTGTCTCTGAGGTGCTGATGGCACCGAAGGTGTCCACGTAGCCAGAGAAATGCAGTTTGACGTGGGAGAGGGAATTTTCCTGCCCCAGTCTGATTTGAGGACACTCACTTCTACCCCAACTTACTGCTGCTGGCCCGGCGCCAAGCCTGTGGAGCTCAGTGCAGGGCTACCCGCATGGCCCCCGTTATGTTGTAGAAATAAATGCTAGCCTTTACCCAGGCAGAGGAATAACAAGTGGTGCTTCAGGAATGGTGAGGTCAGGAGAAGCTTTATGACTCATGCATGAGGTCCCAGACCTGGGCAGCCCCGTAAGGTCTGAGCACTGGTTTAAAGACCAAGGGTTCCTTTTATACACAACTGTGTCCATAGCTGTCACATGGATAGCATCATTTTTCAGGATGCACAGCCACTTGCGGCAAAGTCCCCAGACAAGGAGGCAAGGCAAGGGGGACAGATGCAGGCATTTGGGGATGGCCTTGGGGAGAGACCAGCTGGCCGGCTGCCCAACCTTGTAGATAAGCGTGCTGAGGCCCCGGCCATGAATCTTGAAGGGGAAGGAGCTGTAAGGAAGCACACTTGATTATGCCTGCGTTGGAGTGTTCATTGCACCTGGGCTGGAAGTTCTGCTGGAATCTTTTTTATATTCATTTCCTCAATAATGTGTTTTCTCATGAGTTAGAGCTGGTGGAAGGGCACTCACCGGGCTGTTGGCATCTGTGCAGTTAGCGTGAACACGAGGACCCTCGCGGCTGTGGGTGGATCTCTCAAGGCCAGAACCCAGCCCTGACCGGAAGGGGCTGTCCCACACCAGCAAGCAGGTCTCTGACACTGGCTGTGTGTCCTTCAATTCGTGTCCATTTGGACCCTACTGGGGAGTCTCACAGTGTGGGACTGAGTCCTCCAGGACTCCCTCCCCTCAGGCTCTGGTTAACTGCCAGTGCTGCTCTCAGAACTGACTGCACCTCACTTTTTGGTTGCAAGAGGCTGTGGCCTGGGGGCAGCTGGCTGGAGGGCGCCCGGCAGGGCTAGGGAAGGGGTGCCGGGCTTCTGAGCCCCTCCAGACCCTGTGGAGGTGATAAAATAAGGTGACCCAGAAAGGGTTAGAAATCATGCCATCTAATGTGTCTTTCCTGAATTCAGGGACTTTTTGTCCCCTTGTAGCCCCCAAGATACAACATTTTTTCAAATTTTGCCTTAAAATCCCTAATAAATATGAGGAAGCAGGGTAGATGAAAAGCGAAGTAGGAAGAGCTCGGACCACAGCCCAGCGCGGGGAGCGGCAGGGCAGGGCTTCCAGCGGCTCAGGGGGCATGAGAAGAGGTGAGATGGAGGTGTGGGAGGTGCTTCCATGGACCTCTCAGAGTCTTTGTGGGGCTGCTCCCCGACAGCTCCAGCAGGGGCCAAGCTCTTGAAGTGTATCAGGGGCCCCCCACAGCCCCCCCCCCCCGCAGCTCCAGGTGGGGGCAGGGGCAGCCCTCGTGTTTGGTGGACCCCCAGCAGTTCCAGGTGGGGTGCGGGCAGCCCTTGTACTGTTTCTGTTGTCATTTTTTTTGGAGTCAGTGGGTTTGGGGTGCGGGGTCCTTGGGTTCACTCTGGGAAGTTTTCCCCAGAGCTCCCCTTTCAGCGGCACAGGATGAGTTTCCCGGCAAGTTTCTCCCCGAGACAGAGACGTCAGTTTTATTTAAAGAATAGGTTTATTGGGGAAAGGGACAGAAGAATAAAGGACACTTGCATAGACACCAGCAGGCAGGAAGAGCCGCCCGAGAGGGCAGGTTTGCTGGGAGAGGCTGCTGCCCTGCAGAGGAGAGAGCTGGGGAAAAGAAGCACCTGCAGTCACAGGTGGACAGACGGAGACTGCACTGATGTCGTCCTCTTCTGTTTGGGAGGGAGGGGTCACTCCTTGTCAGCCTTCCCTTAGTTGCTGATTTGGACAACTCTGAGATTCTGAAAGGACCGGAGATGCCACAGTGGACCCACATCTCTATTTCTTTATACACCCCCACCCCCCCAGCCACTCCCTGCTGGTCTGACCCCTGCTTGGGTCTTCTGCTTTGTGATCTGGGTGCCGTCACCTAAGGATCTTGTCTCCACAGTCGTTTCTGTGGCTGTGCTAAACCCTTCTCCCCCCACCTCCAGCTTTGGCATTTTGTGAGCCAGGTTTCAGGTCTTGTGTGCACCTCCTTTTCAGTTTTTCTATTCTTGTCCTCCATCATTGGGGGGGGTGGCATTTCGGGGGGCGGCAGCTCCAGGCTGGGGCCAGCAGCCCTCATGGTGCTTGGCTCACCCCCCTTCCACCCCCGCCCCCCCTCCCCGGCAGCTCCAGGCGGGGGTGGGGGGGTGGGGGGGCGCGGCTGCCCATGCGGTGTTGCGGGGCAGCTCCCTGCTGAGTGAGTCCCTGGTCCAGGCTTCAAGCAGTGCCTTCCACCCCCGGCTGCCCAGCTGTCCGAAGGGCAGCGCCGTTCAGGGCTCCACCTGCTGGGCGGCGGGCGCAGCTACACGGCCTGTCCCCTGAGCACTGTCTCCTGCCCAGGCTCGCAGAGGCACCGTGTCCGACTTCCCCGGCTTTGATGAGCGCGCCGATGCCGAAGCTCTGCGGAACGCCATGAAAGGGTTAGGTAATTCAACCTCCTTTTTCTTCTGAAAGATAGGAAACGACATTTCTGTGACCCGAAGAACAGGTCAGTGTTTCGCGTTAAGATGAATTTTAAGAGATCTTGATTTGAAAGGTCTAAGGAAACTTGCACAAGCTAAAAGGCTGCGACTGGCGGGTCACTGTTCTGAAGGGCCGAGCAGGGACCCCCCAGCCCCTTGGCTTGGAGACTGTGCAGTGCCCCTGTGGGGTCACTCAGCAGGCCGCAGGCCTTCCGGAGCGATGGGCTCCCGGTCAGCTCCCAGCCGGCTCCTCTCGCTGTCTCCTCTTCCCGGCTCTCCCACAGCTGTTCAGCAGCCCCCAGTGGCTCCCACCTCCCCCCACTGCACCTTGCTGTGCTGGCCCCACACGCACTTGACCTTTGACCTGTCTTTGTCCTGACCACCCGGTGGGATTCCCTGGTCAGCCCAGCCAGGCTCTCTGGTCCTGCCAGGCTTTCTGCTTTGCCGCCTTGTCGGACTGGACTGGGCCTACCTGATGTGCTTTGTGCCGTCTGCCCATCTGTTCGCAGAAGCTGTGTCCCGCTGCCCAGCTGGCCCGTTCCCAAGCCTGTGCTGTTCTGTGCACCCCCCACCCCTGTGCAAGTTCCCCTCCTTCAGGAAGCAAGGCTGCTTTGGGCGTTGCCTCCCCCCGAAGCTTCCCAGAACCTGCTCTTTGAGGGCGCTCATGGGCCTGTCCCCCGGCCCTTCTCATCCTGTTTCAGCTTGTGTTTCTCTGCATTTTTAGCCCTGAGGAGTCAGAACTCAAAACACGTCTGTTTCTCCGTCCTCTCTCAGTCCCTGCACCACCCGGCGCAGTCTCCCTCTGGAGTTTTCTTGCATGACAAGCTGGGTGTCCTCAATTTTCAAAATGTCAGGAGTGTTTTCTTTCCCTCCTATTTCATGATGCATCAGGAATAGGGGGCCATATATATTGGAAACATAGCATTTTACATATTGTAAATTTTATAGTTTAATAAATCATGTAATGAAAATTGTGAGATAAAGAGAGCGAGGGCACTGAGGCGGTATGGACGCTTGCAGGAACGGACGAGGACAGCATCCTGACCCTGCTGACGGCCCGGAGCAACGCTCAGCGCCAGGAAATCGCTGTGGCTTTTAAGACGCTGTTTGGCAGGGTAAGTGCAGGCCACGCCAGGGTGCGGAGGGGCAGCTGCTGGTCTCAAGGCTGCTTTGAGTCTGCGGATCTCCTTCTGTTGGTGCCACTTAATTCATCATTGTCCTTCCCTGCTGCTCCTCCCGTTGGCTGGTCCAGCACCTCTTACTTTAGAGCTGCCAGCGCCTGCTCACCCATGCTGGGTGCTGGGGCAGGGGCGGGGGCAGTCTGGGGGTTGAGGGGCTGGCAGCCCTGGGGTCTTCCTGCTCTCCTGTGCCCGGGGTCTTCTGTGGTCTGTTTTCTAGGTGCAAACATGCTACCAGTGTGTTTGTCATGACACAGTCACAGACTTGATTCCACTTGCAGTGGCATTTTAATAAATGAGGTTTTATTTATTGATTAATCTTATTTTATTAAAATTAAATTTGTCACTGAATGAATGAGTGCCTATGTGAAGAATGTAAATGTACTCTTGTTTTTCTGAAATGTGTTTGTGCTTTCATTGCGAAACAATGAAAGAATGTGGGAGAGAATGTCTAGGCCAGCGCCAGCCTGACAGGCGGGGCCCTCCGGCAGAGGGCCCTCAGGCGCCGGGGTCCCGCTGAGGCTGGGGTGCCATGAACATAACCCACTAGGCATGAGAATGTCATTAAGTCCTGAGAGAAAAGAAACAAGTGCAACATTTGGCCATGACAGGATAGATTTTATAAGTGTGAAGCGGTTCTTAATTATTTCGGAAAAATTTTTTTTGAAGGTATGTGTTTCTTTCTCAGTGCAGTATTTAAAAATAAAGCATCTCTAATCTACTCTTAAAGTGCTCATGTTCTTAGACCCTTGAAGGTGAGGGAAGGGCTTCTTAGACACGAAACCTCGATGCCAGCGACGCCGGCTCTGGGTCCGGCCATATGGCGTCCATGGCTGGGCAGAGCTGAGGGCAGCGTGCTAGAGAAGAATGTCCTTAACATTTCTGCCTGCTCAACAAATTTGTGTTTTCTGGAGTTAGGATCTTCTGGATGACCTGAAATCAGAACTGACTGGAAAATTTGAAAGATTAATCGTGGCTCTGATGAAACCCTCCGAGCTGTACGACGCCTATGAGCTGAAGCAGGCCCTCAAGGTGAGGGGTGTGGGGGTGTGAGGGAGTGGCCCGTGCGGACACCATGGCATGTCGTGTTCCTGTTTTAAAAGATGTGCCAGTGAGAGTTTCTGGCAGGACAAACTGGAGGAGGCAGTAAGAAAAAGAGGGAGAAAATTATCATTGATCTCTTTGTATAGCTAACTCAGTAACAGCCCTATAAAATTTAATGTTTTTGTAATCTTTTATGTTTATTTTCTTCCTTCTTAGTTTTGAGACATGTTTTTTGAAATGTTACCAGTTAGATACTTTTTCTTTTCTTTTCTTTTTTTTTTTTTAAAGATTTATTTATTTATTTATACAAGCACTGGGTACAGTCAGAAGCGCGAGAGGGTGAGAGAATTCACCAGAGCCAGAGCGGGGAACAGAATAGGCAGACTGGCAAAATACACTGCTGAGGGGAGCAGCAGGTGCGGCAGGAGAGGTCTATGCGCCATATGAGACCCTTGCTGGCATCCGGGGATTGAACGGCGCTTGCAGGCAGCGTCGCAGCCCAGCGCTTAACTGCTACACCACCAGGGGAGGCCCTAGATATTTTTTAAAGTAGAAAGTTGCTTGATTAGGGAGCAATAATATTGTTAATCATTTTATTTTATTTTTTTAAAGGGTTTTTTTTAATAACAAATGTTTATTTTATTTTTTTTAATAAAGATTTATTTATTTATTCATACAAGCACTGGGTACAGTCAGAAGCGTGGGAGGGTGAGAGAATTCACCAGAGCCAGAGCGGGGAACAGAACAGGCAGACTGACGAAATACACTGCTGAGGGGAGCAGCGGGTGAGACAGGAGAAGTCTGTCGCGCCATGTGGGACCCTCGCCAGTGGCCAGGGATCAAATTGGTGCTGCAGAGGCTGCGGGCAGCTTCGCAGCCCAGCACTCAACCGCTGCGCCACCAGGGGAGGCCCGATTGTTAATCATTTTAGATTAAAAATAAAACTTCAAAGAGAGTTTTCAGATAAGAATGACTTTCTGATACTCTTCCCTCTTTCCCGCACTGCTAAGCACTAAAGTGAAGTGGATGGTAAACTTGTAATTCATGGGTAGTGGGTAACTGGTGTATATTTCCCTGGCTGGGCCCCTACTCCAGCTGAACCTGGAGTAGGTCAGCTGACAGCAGTTAGATTTTGAATGGGCAAAATGAGATTAACAAAAGAAGATATAGGGCAGAGATTCTTACAGAGTGGAGAGGGCAATTTATCAGGTTGGGACCCTTTGGAATCAATAAAATCTTAGGTTATTGAAAAAGGGAGGGGGGAGGTTTGTGGAGTGTTTCTGGAATGTCTGGGAAGCTGAATTTGGCCATAAACCTAGTTTCCAGTACTTGATTTGGGTTAAAAAAAGAAACAAACAAATTTATAAAATATGAATTTAAATTGATCTCAGCAACATCATAGCTTGTATCTTGTAATTTAGTGTTAGATATGACTATTATAGTCAGAAAAAGGAAAGGCAAGTAACAGTTTCAAAAATTCAGAAAGCAAGGCCCACTGCTTTTGCACTGACTGACACCTGACCTTGCTCCCGGGTGCGCGGTGGTGGCCCGGCCAGCGCGGGCCCTGTGGGGGCATGGTGAGCATCCTCGCTCCTCCCTGTGGATTTACGTAAAGTTTTCGCCTTTGCTATTCCAATCTTGTAAATTTCATCCTTCAGTGCTGTGTTTTAAACTATATAGAAGTAAACTGATAAAATGACAAATTTATGTAACCTGCTATAGGCATATTATGTATGCACATACATGTAAATGGACTGTTTTAGACAGAAAAGATAGATTTTATTTGGAAAGAAAATTTGAAATTTCTGATGCCTATAATAGAACTTGTATAGAAAGAAGTGAATGTTGTGTTGGGTAGTATTTGTGTAGTTATGTAATTTGGGTGATATCTATTCTAGGAAAACAACTTTTTTTAATTTTATTGACATGGTTTCTCTATTAAAAATCAATTTCCAAACAGGGTGCTGGGACAGATGAGAAAGTGCTGACGGAAATCATTGCGTCGAGGACCCCGGAGGAGCTGGCAGCCATCAAGCAGGTGTACGAAGAAGGTGTGTGCTCTGTCCCTCCCCCCCTTCCCGCTGGCTGGATGGGCTTTGATTCAAGCCAGTTTTCTTTTCTTTTTTTTTTATAGAGGCATGTTTTATTTATTTGTTTGTTTGTTTATACATGCACTGGGTATAGTCAGAAGCGCGGGAGGGTGAGAGAATTCACCAGAGCGGGGAGCAGAGCAGGCAGAAGGACCGAACTACACTGCTGAGGGGAGCAGCGGGCGGCAGGAGAGGTCTGCGCCATGTGGGACCCTCCTCCGGTGGCCGGGGAGCAGCCGGGAATTGAACTGGCGCCGCAGAGGCCGCGGGCAGCTTCGCAACCCAGCGCTCAGCCGCTGCGCCACCGGGGAGGCCCAAGCCAGTTTTCTTTTTATAGGATTTGTGACTAGTATAGGGATATATAGGTTTTCTTTTACATTAATTGTAAGGTCTTTGTGGTTTTTTTGTCTTAAAAAAACTCATTTTTATGACTTGAAGTTAATGGTCTCGAGTCTGGCAAAAGAAACGTTTTCCAAATCAGAGTTGGGAAAAATGTGTTTGTGTGAACGTGCATTACTCAGGTATGGCAATGCTTGGGTACTCTGCATTTTGATTTTTCTTTTTGGTGTGCCTTTCTTTTTTTGTGGAAAAAAAAAAAAGTCCATATTTCAGTTTGAAATATAGCCTGTGAGTGGAGCAAGAACATGAAATAAAAGTGAAGGCAGAGAGTGCTTTTCCTGCTGGAGCTCCGCAGCAGACACACCGGTGGGCAGAGGCCCAGCGCCCGGGTCAGCCTTGTGGGTACCCAGACCTCGCAGCTGGGTGGCCGGATCTGCTGTGCGTGTCCCCTCGGCCAGGTCGGAGCGAGGCCTGCGGCGCAAATTCTGCTTTTCGCAGCGCCCAGGCAGGTGGAGGGTGCCTGGGCCTCTCCTGGCGGGGCGTTGGCTGTCAGGAGCGAGCCTGGGAGCTGCTGGCAAGGGCTGGGGAGGGCTGGCCAGGGCAGGCCTGGGCTGGGAGGCCCTGGATGCCTTGGGCGCGCTGCCAGGCCAGCTGACACAGACGCGGCGCTGCTCCTGTCCTCAAGGGATCTGTCGGCGTCTGTTCAGGGTGCAGGACCTGGGAAAATTGCAACAGGTAAAGTAGAATCCAACCGAAGTCAAATACCAGACATGCTTTTTATTTTTTTTATTTTTTTTTTATAGAGGCATGTTATTTATTTATTTGTTTGTTTGTTTGTTTTTTGTTTATACATGCACTGGGTACAGTCAGAAGCACGGGAGGGTGAGAGAATTCACCAGAGCCAGAGCGGGTTGCAGAGCAGGCAGAAGGACCAAAGGACACTGCTGAGGGGAGCAGCGGGCGGCAGGAGAGGTCTGCGCGCCATGTGGGACCCTCCTCCGGTGGCCGGGGAGCAGCCGGGGATCGAACCAGTGCCGCAGAGGCTGCGGGCAGCTTCGCAACCCAGAGCTCAACCGCTGCGCCACCGGGGAGGCCCCAGACATGCTTTTTTTTTTTTTTTTTTATAGAGGCATGCTTTATTTATTTGTTTGCTGGTTTGTTTGTTTTGTTTATACATGCACTGGGTACAGTCAGAAGCGCGGGAGGGCGAGAGAATTCACCAGAGCCAGAGCGGGGAGCAGAGCAGGCAGAAGGACCGAAGCACACTGCTGAGGGGAGCAGCGGGCGGCAGGAGAGGTCTGCGCGCCATGTGGGACCCTCCTCTGGTGGCCGGGGAGCAGCCGGGGATCGAACCGGCGCCGCAGAGGCCGCGCGCAGCTTCGCAACCCAGCGCTCAACCGCTGCGCCACCGGGGAGGCCCCCCAGACATGCTTTTTAAAAAATATAATTATTTACATATTTTACATTGGTGTTCATTTTTGTACAGTGTTTGATTTCTCCTCTCAGGTGTGGTCCCCATGAAAGCCCCACCCCTGAGGCAGCCGTGCCATTGCTGTAGTCCCCTGTGCGCTTCTTTCAGGCTTTGATCCCTTTCCGCCCCCTCCTGCTGAGTCTCCATTCACAGTTTCCTGCTAGGTTTGTCTTTTCCCTCCTGATCCCTTGTGTGGTTCCTTCTCTGTAAGAAACCACGTGATACCTCTCTTTTCCCTCTGGCTTATCACACTGAGCATGATCCCTTCCAGCGCCTTCCATGTTGCTGCGAGTGGCGCGAGTGTCTCTTGATGGCTGAGTCATGTTCCACCATGTACAAAGGCCACGTCTTCTTGACCCACTCATCTGTTTTTGGGCATTTAGGTTGTTTCCATATCAGCTATTGTAAATAGTGCTGCCATGAACACAGGGGTGCAGGTGTCCTTTTGAATTAATGTTTTTGTGTCCTTTGGGTAGATCCCTAGGAGTGGAATTGCTGGGTCATATGGTGGCTCCATTTTTTGTAATCTGAGGGTCTGCCACACAGCTTTCCATCGTGGCTGGACCAGTCTGCACCCAGCAGTGTAAGAGTTTCCTTTTTCTCCACGTCCTTACCAGCATTTGTTGTTTTTTAATGTGGGCTGTTCTCACTGGTGTGAGGTGCTGTCTCACTGGTTTTGATTTGCGTTTCCCTGATGGTAAGTGACGTGGAACATTTTTTCATGTGCCTGTTGGCCATCTCCATCCTCTTTGGAGAAGTGTCTTTTTAGCTCTACTGCCGACTTTTTGACAGGATTCTTTATTTTGTTTTTGTTGAGTTGTGTGAGCTCTTTGTAGATGTTTGGTATCAGTCCCTTATTGGTACTGTGAAGTGCAGATGTTTTCTCCCGGTATGCGATCTCGCTTGTCCTGGTGGCTGTCTCTTGAGCTTGTTAGTTTGATGTAGTTGCAGCTGTTTATCTTTTCCTTCATTTTCTTTGTTCTGGGGCATGAGTCTTTAACGATGTTTCTGAGATGGAATACCAGAAATGACTCACCTGAGAATGGCTGTGGTGTGTGAGCTCCTTGGGGCTGTTGTTGGGGGGCTCTGCGGGGCAACCAGGCCCTGAGCAGGTCTCCAGGCTGGCAGGGTCCCGATGGAGGAAGCGGGTACTTTGGCATCGGGGCACAGAGGCTGGGCTGACAAGAGGGTGTGGAGGGCGGAGACAGCCTGGCCACAGTGGACGATGCGTGCAGGTCTGTTGTGGGAGAGAAATCGAAACAGCCTAGCTGTAGGCTGTTACCCACGTGCCTGTGTGACTGGCTTGGATGTTTGGACTTGATTCAAACACCTTCTGAGTCCCTGAGTGGATGTGGCATGTGGAGGGGACAGTTGAGGGGGACTGGGCCACTCTGATCAGGGAGGTGAGAGTGGCCCTGGGGCCCAGCCTCATGTGTTGCTGTGTGAGGGCAAGTCCAAGAAGGGAGACACATTTGAAAGGACCATGTGAATTTTATACAGGTGTGAGGGAGGAAGTGGCTGAAATAAGTGTGTGACCCTTCTAAATTTCTACTTTAAATTATTTTTTTAAAGATTTATTTATGCATATAAGAGCCGGGGTACAGGCCAGAGGTGCGGTGGGTGAGAGGATTCACCAGAGACAGAGTGGGAAGCAGAACAGGTAGATCCACTGAAACATACTTATGAGGGGGCAGCAGGGAGACAGGAGGGGTCTGCTGTGCCCTGTGGGCCGGGAGTGGAACTCAGGCCGCAGTGGCTGTGGATAGCTTCTTAGTGCTGAGGCTATCCCCTGCACCACCACGGTTTAAAACAGAAGTTCCAGGCTGTAAAGGTTTGTCTGCTTTCCGGCCAAGACTGCGTATCTGCATATGCAGATGTCTGGGAGCAGCACTTCCCGTCCTTCCCTGCCTAACAGCTTGAGCATCGGGGGGAAGAGCCTGTGGGCCCCGTGGACCCCAGGCCTCCCGTCCTGGGCCTCCCTCCAGTGGAGGAGGTGGAGGTGAGATTGGGGGCTTGTTTAAAGGATCGCAACTGTCCCTCAGAGCGAATTGTCCTCCAGGGGAAGGAGCTGCATCCTCAGAAGGAAAACTCAAAATACCAGCGGAAGGGAGACCTGGAGACCAATGTTAGGCGTTAGAAAGAAAGCACAGCTTGTCCTTAGAGCTGCGCTGCGCGTCCTGGTCCGCAGGTTCCTGGCTGCGTCAGGAGAGCCCTTCTGAGCGGCCGAGTCGTGTTGTAGACTGCACACAGGTGCTTTTGGAGACCGATTAGTTCTGCGCCGACCACACACTGAAGCATTTGCCTTCAGTCTCCGGGGCGCTCCCTCAGAGAGGACGTCTGTGCTCACCAAGTGTCTCTTCCTTTATGTCTTCTCCAGTAGATTAATGGGGAAGGATGTATTTTTTCTGGTTGAGAAGAAGCTGTACATAAGTCTGAAATTACTCTGTTGCAGAATATGGCTCCAGCCTGGAAGATGACGTGGTGGGCGACACTTCAGGCTACTACCAGAGGATGCTGGTGGTTCTCCTGCAGGTACTGGGCGGGACTGTTGACAGTCTGAGGAGGACATCTGAAGCCTAACTGGTCAGTACATGGTGACCTGAGGCCTCTTTCATTTTTTTTAAAGATTTATTTTATTTATGCAAGAGCTGGGGTACAGGCCAGAGGTGCGGGAGGGTGAGAGGATTCACCAGCGACAGAGTAGGGAGCAGAACAGGCAGACGGACTGAACACACTGCTGAGGGGAGCAGCCGGGAGACAGGAGAGGTCTGCGGCGCCATGTGAGTAGCTCCCTGACCGGCCAGGAATTGAACCTGCACTGCAGAGGCTGTGGACAGCTTCACAGTGCTGTGTTCATGTCCAACCCACTGCACCACCGGGAAGGCTTTTATGGCCTCTTAAAACCTTCTCAGTAATTTCTGACGCTCGCTTCTGGCCGTGCTGCTGGGTTTGTGCTTTGGAATATCTGACCTAAACACTTAATCGCCAGCTCGTGGGGGTTTTTATTATATCAGTGTCCTCTTTTTTAAATTGAATTTCAAATTAACAGGGTCAGATTGGTTTACACAGTGCTTTGTGATAAAATGAAATTGTAGAATTGTTGGGAACTTTATAAAAGCATGTGCTTCCGAAGAGAAGAGCTCTCTGCACCCTCAGGTAGGGCCGTGTCTCCTCTGCATGAGAACACTTGCGGAATCTGTGTCGTGACGTATTTCCTATTTTAGGCCAACAGAGACCCTGACGTTGCAGTGGATGAAGCTCAGGTTGAACAAGATGCTCAGGTGCGTGACACGTAACGTGATGGCTTTTGTTATGGCATATAAATGAGAAAAGAATCCACTTTAATAAGAACTGTAAGAGCATGTACAAGTCATCTTATTTATGGGCCACTACCAAATTGCTAATCCCGTGCAAGTATAGTTTTCTCATTTTCATCTGGCAATAAAATATTCCAAAGTTGAAGTGAAATAAATTGCATACAAAGAGTGAGTCCCATCCAGATAGGCTATTTTTTTCCAGTTGTGCAGCAATCACAAAACATGGAATTTTACCAAAAAACCTTAGGTGTTAATTCAAAAAGACATGTTAGGTGTGTTGGCAGGAAAAGAGAAAGAAGAAAGGATATTTCGGTGATTAAAGGTGTTTTATTATATAGTAGATGACAAGTTGTTGTAGTATTGGGAAATTCTCCCCACTCCTCTGATGAAGCTCTAAGTAAGATTGTTCTTTTGTCAGCTGCTTCATGGTGACACACAGATAAAATGCATTTAAGTGACTTAAGTTCCGTGTTGTGTCTGTAGGCTCCATAAGTGATCAAGGAGAGGAATTGAGTCAGGAAATTTGAAACCTGAAACTGGAAAATGTGAAATTGGTAATAAGGGGAGAGCCACACCCCATAGCCTGTCTCTCTGGTCACCTGTGTCCGCAAAACACCAGTCCTGGACTGCTGGCCGCCGCGGCTGGACAGGGCAGGCCAGGCTCACTCATCCGTGGACCGTCCTTTCTGAGGCTGGACGTGGGGTCTGATGGTACCTGGAGAGCAAGGAGGGCCCTGGGTGGGTGGACCCAGATCTTCCTGTCTCGACCTCACTGGGGAGAGGAGAGGGAGGGACCGGGCGCCTGAGGTGTCCGCAGCCCCCCACCCGCGGCTCACAGAGGGCAGCCCCTCCTCGGCCTTCCAATTTTCCCGCCGTCCTCAGGACACAGCCCGAGCCTCTGAACGCAGTTTTCCTGACTCTTGCGTCTGGCCCCTGCTTCTGAGGCCTCTGGCCTGTCCTTGACAGTCTGCCTCTCTCCTCTCCCCGTTCACCGACTCATGGTCAGGGGTCAGTGCTCAGATGAGCCACTTTCTAGGGAGCCCTGCCTGGCCCCCCAGGAGTGTGTTAGGGTCCACCCAGGGAATACTGGGGCCTCCCAGGCCTGCCACAGCCCTTGTGGCATCTGTGGAAGTTGGCCCTGTCCCCGCCTGCCCCCGGGAGCCCTGTGCTGTGGGCTCGGCTCATGTCCTTGGCTTCTAGCAGACAGTGGTGCCCGGTCAGCAGCTGGTGAAGCATTGTGTGTCCCTCTCAGGCCGGGGACACTGTCCCTTGTACAGAGAAGGAGACCGAGGCTCAGGAATTAGAGGAAACAGCCAGAGCCCAGCGGGGCCTGTCTGAACCTAACGCCCTTCTCTTGGCTGAGCCGAAAAGGTTCTGGCCTGTCAGCGCCTCCCGCTCCCTCCGCATCAAATGTCTGCAGACGCGCAGACCTGGCTGGCTCTGCCTCCCGGAGGCACAAGTGCTGCAGCAGCCCCCCTTGTGATTCCGGGGTGAGGGTGCTTCAGGCCGTTGTTCCTCATGGGTCTGTGGGTGACGGCGCGGGGTCAGGCTCCGGGGGGCTCAGGTCTGTGTCGAATGCGGGGTCTAGGGTGGACGTGTGAGGCACTGGCAGCGGGCAGCGGCCCCTTCCGGCGGGACCGTGGCGTGGCGGGCAGTGCTGCGGGGAGGCTCCCAAACCTCTGTATCGCTGTGCCCTGGGCCCATGTGAGGCAGGGCCATCGCTTGCCTGTCGCGCAGCTGACGTAGCCTCAGAGCCCCGCAGGGCGGCTGGGACCCCTGGAAGCTGCCTCCTGCCTGTCTTGAGAGTGTCCCTTGGGTAGAGTCCAGGCGTTCCTGAGCTGCTGAGTGACCAGGGCCTGAATGGCAGCCACACCGGCACCCGCCTGGGTTCCTTTGAAACGGGATTATTAACCGATTCAGCAACTTGCAGCAGCCCCTCCTGCCTCACTATGGACAGCCCGAGCTGCAGTGGGGACAGCTGGGCGCTCACCCACAGGGCCCAAAAATGTCCTCAGGGCAGTATCTGAGACACTGAAGGGCCCTTTCCTAAGCTCTTGACATTTTTTCTCTGTGACACCTGGCGCTAAGAGGATTCCTCACGTTGCAGGACTCGATAAGCCACAGTGACTCGGACATTCTGCAGATAATGCACTGTACCTCTTAACCTTTCTCATGTGTCAGACTGATTTCACCTCTGCTCCTGCAAGTCCCTGCTGTGCTGTCTTTGGGGCGAAGTTCTCCAGGAAGGAGAAAGAAACCTGCTGCTGCTGACTCTGTGCATTGCGCGCCGTGCCGAGTCCCATGGTCTGCACTAAGGACACCACAGGACCATGCGCCCTGAGGCCAGAAGAGACCAGAAGCTTGTCTAACATTGCGCAGATAGGGCCAAGGGCCAGGTTTTTTGGGTTCCCAAACCTCTGTATTTTGTGCTGAACTAGAGGTGCTGTGAGGTCACTTGTGACCCCTTGGAGGCCGGGGGGGGGGAGGGGCGCCCCCATCCATCCTCAGAACAGCTCTATTATGAGTGCTGGGCGTCTTCCTTAACAAGAAAGGAGCTTCTTAGGGTAAAACAAGACAAAACAAAACTTTTAGATATCATTGCACTACCTGAAGAAGGTGGTAGATTTGATATTGCATCAGAAGAGATATTTTTAAAGATTCATTTATGCATACAACTGGGGTACAGGCCAGAGATACGGGGTGGTGGTGGTGGTGAGAGGACTCACCAGAGACAAGAGTGGGGAGCAGAACAGGTGGATCCACTGAAAACACTGCTGAGGGGAGCAGCGGGGAGACAGGAGAGGTCTGCTGCACCCTGTGGGTTGCTCCCTGGCTGGGGATTGAACTTGTGCTGCGGAGGCTGCGGACAGCTTCACAGTGTGGTGCTTAACCCCTTGCACCACCAGGGAGGCCTGATATTTATTTTTAACATTAAAATTTCTAACTTCAAAATTCACTATAAAGTTGCATTTAAAAAAATTCCCTGCAAATAAAAAAAAAAATGGATGTTTTCATCATAATCGGTGTTCTTAAGCATCTAAACACGTGCTCTGACCCCTCCTCTCTATTTGGTTTGCATCGGAGCCTGTGGCCAGCTCCAAGGAGCGGCTCAGCGGTGCTCACGGGCCTTGCCTTCCTTGTGTGCTTGCCTGGCTGTGAGGGAAACACATCGTCGCTGCCTGCGCTTAGTGTTTGTTTCCAGATCAGCACAGTAACACTCACTGCGGTAAAGTGAGCCGCTACTCTTTCTGTTTCCTGGTGCATGTGAAGTCGTTGACATGCGCCTGTGGTCTGTTAAGTGTGCAACAGCACTGTGTCCAAAACCAGCGTGCACACATCAAGTGTGGCCGGGGTGAGGTGAGCACACACTTCAGGGAGGTGGTGCTGCTGGCCCTGTGCCAGGCAGGGGGCCACACACCTTCCGCTTCTAAAACACTGCATCTGAGGCGTGGTTAAACAAAGCACAGCCGGACGGGGTGTGCCTTTCTGGACACTTCCAAGAGTGAGTCTTCGGGTTTAATGAGTTATACAGATCTCGATAAGTGGACTCCCTTTTCACTTTGTTGATTTTTACTGTGATGATCTGAGTGCTGGAGAATGCATGTCCTCCCACTTTGGGGGAACACTGGGTGCTTCTGTGTCCCAGGCATGTGCTGTACCCAAACCCTTTTAACATTTATTGTGATCCTTTAGAAATGTAACAACTGTTTGTTGCTACCATTGGCTGAATGTTAGTTGAAAGCAAAAAATATGGCGTTTACTTTTTATCATGTCAGCGAATAACTACAGAGCAAGCAAAATGGAAACACAGTGACTTCGCTCAGGGCAAGTCCTTCCCCAGGCGGGAGTGCTCGTGGCTGTGGTGAGGCGGCTAGCGCCTCCTGCCCGCACCCCGGCCCCTTGGCTCCTGAAAGGCCGAAGGTCACCTTAGCGTTGGAGCTGGTGCTGCTGCCGGGCCTGGCTACCTTGACTGCCATCCACAGGGCGCCCTTGAGGCAAGCTCCAAGGGCGCCCCAAATGGGTGAGCCCAGTTTCAGGGTGGAAAGCGTTAGCAAAGTATAAGGTGATGAACTTGGTGAATTAATACTCAAGGAGTAAAACACAAGTGTGATTAAGAAATGGGAGATGAGAGAACATTTTATTTAACGTGGTTGAAATTTTCACAGGCTTTGTTTCAAGCTGGAGAACTTAAATGGGGGACAGATGAAGAGAAGTTTATCACCATCTTTGGAACACGAAGTGTGTCTCATTTGAGAAGGGGTGAGTGAAAAAAGCTATATAAAACACATATTTTGGAACACTGTTAATACAGGAGCAGTTTTGCTCGAGTGCCTGTTGCGTGACAGGCACCACTGGTCATTTTTTGTATTTCTTTCTCCTGGTGACTTTGTGAAATTCCTCACTTCTCTCTGCTGCTGTGGTTGCTTTTACAAAACTAGAGACACTTGGTCACCCTGAACTGTCGGAGGGTGACAGAGGAGGCCATCCTTGAACTGTGACTCTCAGAATCACACTCACCGAGCTGAGGCCGGGTCCTCCTAGTCAGTGGTGGCCACGTCCTCATCTGTGGAGAGTGGTCAGTGCTTGTGGTGTCAGCTGGGAGTGAGTCCAGCGGCACGTGACAGAAAACTATTCTATTGGGCCTCCCCTGGTGGCCTGGGCGGGGTCAGTCTCAGGCTGTCACCACTGTGGCCAGAGTGTGATCCTGGCCAGGGAGTTGACCCACATGGTGCAGCTGACCCCTCCTGTCTCCCCGCTGCTCCCCTCAGCAGTGGGTTTCAGTGGATCCACCTGTTCTGCTCCCCGCTCTGTCTCTGGGGAGTCCTTTCTCCCCCCGTACCTCTGGCCTGCACCCCAGTTTGTCTACACACGCACAAAAAAA
Source organism: Talpa occidentalis (assembly GCF_014898055.3). Classification (NCBI taxonomy): domain Eukaryota; kingdom Metazoa; phylum Chordata; class Mammalia; order Eulipotyphla; family Talpidae; genus Talpa; species Talpa occidentalis. Next base: position 119,348,043 of record NW_023605194.1, read on the forward strand.
AAAAAAAAAGAAAACGAAAACTGCTATCAGTGGCTTTAAAAGTTGGATCCATCTGTCGGGTAGGGTTCCTTGGCTAATTGGGCAGTACCTGGGCTCTTTCCATTTTCTGCTCCACTGTCCTCGGTGTACAAGATGGCTGCTGTCACTGCAAAGGTATCAGCCACTTCACAGTAAGAAGAAAAGAAAGGGGTGAATTAGTTTACGTATCTCTTCCTATAGGGAAAGAGAAAATTTCTCAGAATCCTCTTCATGAAATTTACATTCAGGTTTCATTGGTTGTAACTAGTCAAGAGAAACGAGAACAAGAACATTTATGATCCTTGTTCAGGACATGGGCGTTGATGCTCTGAGGGAGGTCAGCACCCATCAGCAAGGAATGGGGTGGGGCGGGGGTGTTTCATAGGACGACGCCAGATCCACAGGAATGCTGCTTCCTGAGGAGCGTGGTCCCGTGTGGCTAAGAGTTCATTCACTATTTTACAGTGTTTGACAAGTACATGACAATATCAGGATTTCAAATTGAGGAAACCATTGACCGGGAGACTTCTGGTAATTTGGAGCAACTTCTCCTTGCTGTTGGTAGGTAATTTTATCATCTGTGTAAAGTTAACGGTGTTGAGAGCTAACATGCTTTAATCCACTGGAGCTGTGTCTGAATCCAGCCATGAATACAAGAGCTTTTGTGATATTTGGGTGGTGTAAACTCCAACAAATTTCTAATTCAAAATCTGTTTTTATGTTGGAAATACATGTTATTGGGTGAGCTCAAGTAATCCTATGAAAATACTAATACAAATGTTTAAAAGTTATTTTTGAAGCTGCACTAGAAATATTTCTATTATGAGTCTGATTGTGGGTATTGTCTCAGAGGCTTGTGCATGTTAATTTTAGAATTCTTTTGAGTACTGTCCTTACAGCTTTGAGGGAGTCTGAGAAATTTGCATCTGATTTAGAAAAATTATCTTTGATGTAATGGAATTTGTGGTGATCATTTTATTTTAGATTAAATAATTTAGAATTTTATTACAGCCAATGTTCAGAGTAATCTGTTGTAGCTGGAGAGCTGAGTGTGTGGGTTACTGTGGTGGTATGTTCTCCAGAGCCCAGGGTAATCCACGTGCTGTTGTGTGGACAGCCTCGTGGCCACTGTGTCCGGGTGTTTAGGCTGAACCTCCTGTGCTGTTTGTTCCAATGTCCGGTGTTGAGCTTTCATGGTGTGCATGTTGTGGAAATCAGCTGAAAACATCCACGAATCAACTCAAGCTTTTCACTTGAGTCTGCAGTTCATAACGTTAATAGAACAACTTTCAGGGAGCCTTCCAACATCAGTGTGACCTCTGCGGTGACGGGGGCTGTTTTCCTTAAGTACTAGAAAAGAGGGCACAAGAGAAATCTTTGCAGTTCAAAGACTTTATGTGCGCTAGGTCTCTGAAGCTAAGCAGGCTGAGGTCTGAGTGCCCCTAACATACAATAGCTATGTCCATGTTCCGGGAAGATACTCCTTTCTGTCACCAGTTTGTCAGGGTGTTTCCATTGGAATGGGCACGTCTCGCACTGCCCTTTGTGGACCGTGGATATTAAAGAGGAGGGAGCCACATTAAGATTGCAGGAAGACGATCATGGGTTAGATGGAGGTAATCATGTATCGCTGGCTTGAATGTCTTGGGATAAAACCTTGCACTTATTTGTATCATTGACTGGAAATGAAGAAGGCCGTGGCTTATAACCCAGGCTGCCAGTGTGCTCGGAAACAAAAGGGCACTGAGAAGCCAGTGTCTTGTCCTCTGTGCCTTACTGTGTAGAACTCAGAACTCCAAGGAAACTCAGGTGAGTGTCTGAGGTGATGCTTGGTGAGCAGCAGACCAGGTCAGCTTGCCAAGGAGCAGCCCTTCAGCCGTGTTCCTCTTACACCTTGGAATCAGCAGAGCGATAAGCATGAGGCAGCTTGGGAGTTGTAGCTGCCTCGTCCTTTTCCTATCACAATAGCATCTGATAATCATATTATTTGCTCTTAGTGAAATCCATTCGAAGTGTGCCTGCCTACCTTGCAGAAACTCTCTACTACGCTATGAAGGTGAGTGTGTACCTTGAGTCCGCTTTGTGCACAATGGATCTCTCCGGGGTGACGATGTCGTAGACGATGGATTGTGGGGTTTTCCCTCCTTAAAACACACAGTTCAGTTGTACTGAATTGTCCTACTTTATCAATTCATCCTAACTCGGAGGAGTCTGACGTAACATGTGACATTTTCAAACCGCGTGCCCGCTCCTTTTTCTGTTTTTTTAAAGGGAGCTGGGACGGACGATCACACCCTCATCAGAGTCATGGTTTCCAGGAGTGAGATTGACCTGTTTAACATCAGGAAGGAATTTAGGAAGAATTTTGCCACCTCTCTTCACTCCATGATCAAGGTAATGAACGGCACCTTTCGTGAAATTGTCTGGAAATCCCCGGCAGACCACACGCCGGGGAGGGCCCAGCCCCAGGTCAGGGTGTGCGCCAGAGCTGCGTGTCCCCGAGGGGCTGCCAGGCAGAGGCTGGCTCTTGGGGGCGGTGTCTTGTTCAGCCATCGGCCCAGCAAACCCAGCTCCACAACACCGTGCGTGTTCTTTCCCTCCTGATGGGTCCCGCTGTCTCCTGCAGCCCCTGCTCTTTGCTCTCAAGTCTCTCCTTCCTTCCCGCCTGGGCTCGCTTCCTCTCTGGTGTTGGGCCACAGCTCCGGGGAGAGGCCATGAGGCCTCAGGAAAGAGCCTTAGCGGGGCGCAGAGTTCTGCTGTGATGCTGGACCCCTCCTCCCTCCTGTCTTCTCCCCTCCATTCCCTCCCCTCCCTCATCTGCTCCTTTTGATGTGGGCTGTGAACAGACAGGCTTCGGTTGAGCGGGCCTCGAGCTCGAGCTCGCTGTGTGTGTGCTGTGGCTGGGCTCCCGGCTCCTGCGAGCTCTCGCATGCGCTCACCAGGCACCTGAAGCCCCGGTGTAGACACAACTGTGGGGGTTGGGCAGAGGAGGGCCACAGCACGTCCTGCCTCTGTCTCTGAGCGGAGCAGTCGTGGCTGCCGCAGCGGGGGCCCCCCTCCCCCTGCCCTCGGTTAGGGATCAAACTTGTGCCTCAGTGGCTGGCGATCACTTGATAGCGCTGTGTTTTTAACCCCTGCACTGCAAGGGAGGCCCCCGAAGGCAGTTGTAAAGCTCCCCTGTTGTGTGTCCCTAGAGGGAACACATGCGTCACTGTTAGAGGGAGATAGTGTCTTTCAGGGGAAAGCTAGAGAGTTAAACAGAAGCTCACTGGTGGGGAAATCCCTGTGTGACATCCCTGACAGTGAAGTCATGCAGAACTTGGGAGCAGTGTCACATCATAAAATGTGTTACCAGACATTTCTCAGTTTTTCATTGCTGTGGTTTTTGGGAGTCATGGAGGCTAATGGGATTCCTTTGGTTTCAGGGTGATACTTCTGGGGATTATAAGAAAACTCTCCTGCTGCTCTGTGGAGGAGAAGATGACTGAACACCCGCTGCTTGCCTGCCACCACCGCACGCGTCCCGCAGCCACCTCACTGCACTTCATAGATGCCAGCGCTTGACACATTCTTTGCCTTATTCTTACTAGCATGTTAATGACTAAGTCTTACATGTTATAAAAGAAAATAGTGGTGCTTCTTTCTGATCTTCAATTAAGATCTTCCCCTTTGACTGTTGTGCTGAAGTGTACTTATAGTACTAAATACAGAAGTGTAGGTCAGTTATATTTTTCTTTAAGAGATCAGACTGCTTTTAGCCTTAAAAAACTTCATTTATATTAAATTGATAGCCATATTACATTAATCAGCACCTTAGCCTCAAATTGTGAACTCCTGGCAATGATGTTAACCAAATTTGCTCCTAAATTAAACCTGAACAATTATGGTGGTTTTGTTCAAATATTAATAAAAATTTAATATTGCCTTCCCCCACAATTGTGTGTGTATATATTCAGAAAGTTCATGTATTTAACAGTGATAGCTTTTTTCAGGCTACTCACTTGAGACTCACCATCTGGATGAGTCTCACCACCTGTCCCTGGGTGCTGCCTACTTTAGTGGACCCGCCCTCTGGAGATCCAGGCGGACACGGCTGTGCATCTCCCTTGCGGGGCCACTCCCTTGGCACTTCCTAGTCCTGCTGGTTGCTTTTCCTGCCACTGGCCCATTCTGCCTCCAAGATGTCTCTGGCTTAACGTGGGTTTTTTCTTTAGGCCCATGTGTCTGCCCTTCCTCACTTGCTTGGGGTGCTGCAAGGAATATAGACCCCCATTGTACCTCCTTCCAATCCTACATGTCCTGTCATTGATATGTCTTCGGGGATGGCGAGAGCTGCCTGAAGAGGTGAGAACTGGACCTCGCAGACTGAGGAAAGGCTTTTCTTCCCTTTGTGTTAAAGCATAGCTATGTAGGTATCTAGTACATAAACAGATAAACACACACATAGATGCAGTATTTAAATTTCATGACATGGGGCCTCCCTGGTGGCGCAAGGGGTTAAGCACCGCACTGTGAAGCAATCCACAGCCTTTGCAGCATGAGTTCGATCCCCGGCCCGCCAGGGAGCTACCCACATGGCGCCAGCAGACCTCTTGTGAGGGATTAGATTTTATGTCTTTTTCCAAATATAATTATCTTCCTCATGTAGGTAAGAAATGTACTCACCATCCAGCATAACACAGTGAGGCGGACATGAATGGGACATTCACAGAAGCCACAATTCATGTGTTTTCACTTCTCCTTGTTTAAGAAAAATGATCAGAAGAGTGGACTGGAGTTGAGGCTTTAAGCCAAGCCCGCTGCATACGCTGTTTTTTAGGCATCCTAATTACTGGAATCATCTCTTTAGTTTCTTTGGCTACTACTACAGCAAAGGCATCCACTGCACTGGCTACGTCATTACAAACTGCCAGTGAGGCACATCAATATATAAATGATGATCCTCAGGACTTGATGGAGCAGGTTAGCATGGCTCAACAAATTTTTACTAGATTAAATGCTCTTGAATTTGCAGCGCTATGGCTCGGTGAGCATCAACAAGCCTTCTGGACTCCTGCTCTTTGAAAGTGCGATTCCGGATATGCTTGGCTGTGTGTCTAATTATACGGCAGAAAATTTAACATCATATTCCTGGTCCTTTCACCAAAAGGAATTGTTACAAGCTTTTAGCTCCCCACTGGCCCCATCTATTGATGATTTACAATATCGCTTATCTAATCACCTGGACCAGTTTAAAAAGCAGACATCTCAAGAAACCATTAATGACCTTTTTTGCCTTTTCGTCCCTCGCTAATCCTAAAAACTGGTTGACTAGCATATCCCTACAATCACTTCTGCAATTACCATATATTATTTTTCTTGCTGTTCTTTTTCTAATAGGATGCTCATGTTATTTACTGGGTGAAAGGAGGAAAACACGAGCAATGAAGGCTCCTCGCCTGGTGCTTCATCAGCCAAGATCTCCACCCCTTCTGCCTTCCCCCCGTCTTTCTCTCCTTAAAATAAAATAAAAAAGGAGGATATGTGGGTCTGCTAGAATGAAAGAACTGCTTAAGCCGCCATTTTGGCTCTGCAGTTCAGCCTTATCAGTACGAAGTCCATTAGGCCCAGCCACTCAACTAAATACTGACCCTGCAGAGGCGCCTCTTAAATTAAACAAGAGCAAGATGCTTAATCTCCTGTGGCAATGAGGATACGTGATAAGGCTTGAACAGGAATGCCTGGGGAGCCATTGAGTGATATGTAACTTTGCGTCCAGAGAGACGTCAGCAGATGCCTTGTTAACACGATGGGTACCAGAAGTGAATGTCAGAAATTCTGATTTTTGTCTTCAAACTTTAGGCCATAAAACTGGGCTGTAAATCTGAATTGGTTCACACTTCTCCCCTGAAGTGCAGTTAACCTAAACATACATTCCTTCTTCCTAACTTTTTTCTCTTTTTCTTCCTGCCCACAGTAATGGACTCTGTATAATAACGTCCTCAATAAAAGGTGAGGTTCTACCTTCTCAGTAGCATCCTGCCAGAAGTTTGCTCCACGACTCCCATTTCTTTGTCAGTGTGGTATTGCCTGATGCAACACTCCATGGTGCTTTCTTCATGCCATTTCATTGTGTATTTCACCAGACTATCCCAGGGGGCCACCACCTCCCCCTCAGGGAGTCAGCTGTCATGATTTCCCCATGCTCACCCAAACCACAGGCCCATTTCAGCCCCATCACCTGCCCCACCTGCATGAACAAGTCTTATTCCATTCAGGTAATTATTTTCTCTTTCCAATTTTGTGATAGTCTTTTACTGACTGTCTTTCTATCAGTCATTCTTATATATATATAAAGAAAAAGTTTCCTCTGCAGGATACAGGGCATGCTACTAAAGCAACAGCCAACATCCATTGGCTCAAGGTTACCATCAGGAATGTGGCCTCCTGAAACAGGGGCCAGGCCAGAACTCATGTTTCCCTCTTGGCTGTGTATTGGACTGGAAGTCTATGCAGAGCAATGGAGGGAAGACATCCATGTGAGACAGTATTTTCACTGTTGTATAGTATTCCACTTAATGCAAAGTAACTTCTCCATTCCATTCTATGTGCACAGTACGTTATTTCGTTAATATTTTCTATCCATGCTGGAATAAAAGTATGTCTACAATTTCATATATTTCTTCCTTTTAACACTATAAGTATTTTTCAAGTCATTTAAAACTATTCAGAATTATTGTACCAAATTGCTAAATTTTGGAATATAGTTGACTGTTTCCTGGAGTTTTAATTTAGATTGTTTTCAAGTGTTTGCTAGTATTAGAAAATGCTGGTTAGCATTTTTACAAATAAAGATTATTTGTGGTCAAAGCATTTCCTTAGATAATTTCCTGGGAAATAATTATTATTATTCCTGGGAATTACTATTTTTAAAAATATTTATTTATGCATGCAAGAAGTGGGGTACAGGCCAGAGGTGGGATGTATGTGAGAAGATTCATCAGAGATAGAGTGGGGAGCAGAACAGGCAGATCCACTGAAGCAGACTGCTGAGGGGAGCAGCGGGGAGCCAGGAGGGGTCTGCTGCGCCATGTGGGTAGCTCCCTGGCTGGGGATTGAACTCGCGCTGCTGATGCTGCGGACAGCTTCATGGTGGTGACGCTTAACCCCTTGCACCACTACGGAGGCCCCTGAATTACTATTTCTTTTAATGCACGTATATAAAATACTTCAAATTCTAAGATTCTAAATCCAGAGTCCCCGCACAAGGCGACACCAACTTGTTCTCTTCTCCCAATGAGCGAGAATCCCTAGTTCAGCGGGTCCTTGCCGCTACGTCATTCTGTCTCCCCAGCTTCAAGGCTCTGACGTCACGCACTCCCGCTTCCTGCTCCCCCTCTGCGCGGCCTCCCCCCACGACACTCCGGGCTGCATCCCCGCTGCATCCCCCGCTGGCCCGGCCGACCCGCCCCTCCAGGGCTGCATCCCCGCTGCATCCCCCGCTGGCCCGGCCGACCCGCCCCTCCCGCCGGCCCTAGGGCCTCGGCCCGCCCGCGTGCACCCCGGGCCGGCCACCCCGCCCCTCCGCGCCACCAGGTGGCGCGCGCCGCTGCTCCGGCCCTGGTTTGCCCCCGCGCCTCTCCTTCCTCGGCTTTGCCCCGCCCCCTGCGTGTTGACGTCACGGCACTGCGCGCTGACGCGGGAGTGGCGGCCGGAGCGGAAAGGGCGGAGATGCGGAAGCCGGGAGCGCCCACCCCGGCGGAGCGGGCCCGCGGGCCAGGAAGGAGAAGCCCCGGGGGCAAAGCGCAGGGGGGGCGCGCGCCGCCTGGTGGCGAGGCGGGGAAATGCGGCCTCGCCGGGCGTCATGAGGAGGCGCAGCCGGGGCGGGCGGGGCCGGAGCGGGCGGGGCCGGGGCGGGCCGCCCCTTCTCTCACTGTTGGGGGCAGCGGGTTTGGGGGGCCCTCTGTGGCCGTGGGTCAGTGTTCCCCAGCTTGTTTTTGATGCACGTGGACACGACCTGCTGTTTTCATGGCTGCGGGAATTTTAGGTTCATAGTATTTTCAGAGACGTGGGCTCTTCGCCTCGTTTCTGTTGGATTTTCTAAACTTCAGCAGCAGGAGGGCGGGGGCGCCCCCGTGAGCGCCCCAGTTATTGATTGTATAATATTAGGATATTCTTCCACCTTTACCCTGATGGAACACTAAGTAAGATCGTCCTTTTGTCATCTGCTTCATGGTGCCACCAGAGAAAATGTTGCACTTAAGTGACTTAATTGAATGCTTTATAAAGGAATCAAGGAGAGGAATTTAGTCAGGAAATTCAAAACGTGACACTGGAAAGCATGAACTTGATAATAAAGGTAGAACTGTTACAGGGCAACCCTGCTAGGTCCTCACCTGTGTGCTTAAAAGGGACTTACTAATACTCCACTGCAGGTACACACCAAGATTAATAAAAGGTTTATTTCCAAGGGAAGGGGAAATGAGGAAATGTACAACTCAGGGAGAAAAGTGGGAGATAAAGTCTTAAATGTGTCCTACCTGTTCCCCCAACCTGGAATCCCAATGGCACGCTGAGAGCTGGCAGAGAGCCAAGAGCTGTGAAGCCAAGAGGAGCCCCCCAAGGCCGACGTGTCTGGTTTTGTACCAAACCTGGCTGCTTAACTCCACCCTCAGGGCCCAGCACCTTCCCCTTGGTGGTGATGAGATTTGTCTTTCCCAATGTCCTGATGGCTTTGGTCTGGAGTGGGGGTGGGGTCCGCAAACCCCATATGGAATTAGCTCAGGACATCCTTTTCCCTCAACAGAACCACGTCTCGTCACCTGTGTCTGTAAAATCCACAATCCTCAATTGCGGGCTGGTCACCTGCCACTGGACAAGGCAGGGCCAGACCCACTCATCCGTGGACGGCCCTTTCTGAAGCTGGGCCTGGGGTCTGAATTTGTAACTGGTGAGCAAGGGCACGTTGCTTCTGTCCTGGGCAGGTTGGTTCAAGTCCTCCTATCTTTGCCTCCTGGGGCGAGGAAAGGGAGGAACCAGATGTTTCCCGAGGGCTGTCTGCAGTCCTTCCCTCGGTCCTCGCTGCCCTCACAAGACAACCTGTTTGTGTAAATAAACAGCATTTATTTACAGCCTCAAAAAGCTCTTCAGTGGCTCCCACTGTCTGTACTCAGGTAGCAGTCCAAGTCTCTAGACAACCTTATGAGAGTCTTGCCATCTTCTCCTGCTGTCTCAGGCCTGTGGCCCCTCGATGACAACCTTCTTTCCTCCTTCCCCATTAACCTGACCGTTCTGTCTCAAGGGTCATTCTACAGCAGCCCTGCCTGATGCCGCCTCGCCCAGGTGCCCCTGGGCGTGTCAGGTGGCCCTTCCAGGGAAGGCTGTGGCGTCTCAAGTTGTTGCATCTGTCGCGGCATCTGTTGAGGTTCCCCATGTCCCAATTGCTCCTGAGGGTGCTCTGAGCTGTTGGCTGGGCTTGGCTGGTGTTCTCCGCATCTAGCAGACAGTGGGTGCTTGGCCAAACACTGGTGAAGGGGTCGTGTCCATCTCTCAAGTCGAGGGGATACTTTCCTTTGGAAAGGTAAGGAAATTGAGGCTCAGGTATTAGAGGGAAAAACTATCCTCTCCACCCCTGGGCCTGCCTGAGCCTAGAATCTTCCATTTTGGCAGAGAGGGTGGTCTCGGTGCTTTGGTCTCTCAGCTCCTCTCTCTCCTTATTCAATGCAGGCGGAAGCACAGACCTGGCACCTTCTGGGGGGGGGAAGTGCTGGAGCAGCCCTACCCACCTCTCTCTCAGCAGTCAGGGGCCTCGATGCCTGGAATGACACTGCCAGGTGGGTGCTAATCCCTCCTGGGCAGTGAGGAGAGGGTGCGGTTGTCGCACCCTCCTGGGGGACTTCCGGCCACAGGGAGGGTGAAGGTGCTCAGAGAGTCTGTGCAGCTTCTGTCCCAGGCCGCAACCAGCTCCAGTGGGACCCGGGTGTGGTGGACACAGCTGCAGGGCGAGCTCCTGGGTGGACCATGGTGCATTTTTACCTTGTTCCACTGAGTTCTCTGCTCAGAGCACTCAGAGCACAGCAATGATCAGACCCTCACGCGCCCATCGGTCTCCTGGACCCCCCACCCCACAGTGCGGGTTCTCTCTGGTGCATCCTCTACCCCCCCCACCTCTGGTCTACACCCCAGTGCTTGTATACACAATAAATAACTCTTGAAAAAGAAAGAAAAGCCCCCCTACACACACCACAGCGCAGGCGGGGGCACACACTGAACCCATCATGGTGTGAAAACGAGGAGCTTGTCAGTTTCTTCACATGTCTCCTTGCTCCATGTGTCTCCTCCAGGTCTCCATCTTGCTCTCCACACTGCTTCCTTCCTTCTCCAGTCTCCTGTCCAGCTTTTGTCCTCCTTGCTCAGCTCCACCCTCCTTTGGGTGGGGCAAGACCTGGAACATCCCCTTTTCCTGCACCACCCTGCTACATAACCACAACAGAATGCTTTTTTTAAAGCTTTATTTATTTATGCATACAAGATCTGGGGTACAGGCCAGTAGTGTGTGTGTGTTGGGGGGGGTGAGAGGATTCACCAGAGACAGAGTGGGGAACAGAACAGGCAGATTGACTGAAATACACTGCTGCGGGGAGCAGTGGGGAACCAGGAGAGGTCTGCTGTGCCACGTGGGTAGCTCCCTGGATGGGGATTGAACTTGTGCTGCAGTGGCTGTAGACAGCTCCACAGGCTGCGTCCTAACCCATTGCACCACCAGGGAGGCCCACCACAACAGAATTCTTTTTTTGTTGTTGTTTATACATGCACTGGGTACAGTCAGAAGTGCAGGAGGGTGAGAGAATTCACCAGAGCCAGAGCGGGGAGCAGAGCAGGCAGAAGGACTGAAGTACACTGCTGAGGGGAGCAGCGGGCGGCAGGAGAGGTCTGCGCGCCATGTGGGACCCTCCTCTGGTGGCCGGGGAGCAACCAGGGATCGAACCCGCGCTGCAGAAGCCGCGGGCAGCTTCACAACCCAGCGCTCAACCGCTGCGCCACCGGGGAGGCCCCACAACAGAATTCTTAAGACTGGTTTTAAAAAATATTCTATGGTTACTTTTCACCTGCCAAGGAACAGAGGGCTAATTGAACCACTGATTACACTAATTTTTGTATAAGCTTTGGTTGGCTGGTTCTGAAACTGAAAAGGAGTTGTGTACATTGTGGAAAATCTGAACATTAGAATAAAATACAATGAGGAACAGTGAACTGTGATTTTTCATCAAAAGAGAAATCCTTTTAGTGCTTCCCTGGTGGTACAGGGGTTAAAGTCTCAGCACTGTCAAGCTATTGCCAACCACTGTGACCTGAATTTGATCCCCGGCCAGGGAGTTGACTCCCAAGGCAGAGCAGACCTCTTCTGTCTCCCCGCTGCTCCCCTCAGCAGTGGATTTCAGTAGATATACCTGTTGTACTCCCCACTCTGTGTCTGGTGAGTCCTCTCACACGCTGTACCTTTGGCCTACCCCCCAGCATTTGTATGCATAAATAAATAAATCTTTTTAAAAGAGATAATTTTGTGAGTTAGCTTACTTTTTTCCTCATAATTTTCAGTATTTTGATCTGTGAACTATAGGACCCATGTGTATGGGCAAAGACTATAAACGTGAAATTTTAGAATTACAAAATGAACTCGCATTAGCTGAGTGAGGAAATGTACAACCACACTATATCATCATCTTCCTCACTAATTAAGCACGAATGTGTGTCTGTCATTATAATTATTTTCCTTGCCCTTCATGACAATTTATCACCTAAGTGTGTATCAATAAATGCATACTTAACACACGATTTTAATTTTGTCTGGTATTTAAGATTTGAATAAATCATATTATGTTTATTTTATATCTGAAACAACACTATGCCTACAATTTTATATCTTTCTTCCTTTATTTAACATTATAACATACATATATTTCAAGTTACTGAAAACTATTCAGAATTATTGTACCTAATTTCTACATTTGCTTTATGTATATAGTGTAATATATTTTAGTGATTCCTGGAGTTTTGATTTAGAGTGTTCCCAAGTATTTGTTAGTATAAGAAAATGCTGGTTAGCATTTTACAAATAAAAATTTTTATTTGTGTTCAAACTGTTACAGGGCAGTCCGGATACAAAATGGGTTGCCTGACTGTGGGTCCGCACCCACACGCTTAAAAGGACTTACCAATACTCTACTGCAGGCACACACGAAAGGTTAATAAAAGGTTTATTTACAAGGGAAGGGCAAATGAGGAAATGTACAACTCAGAGGGAAAAGTGGGAGACAAAGTTTTAAATGCATCCTACCCGATCCGCCGATCTGGAATCCCAAATGTCACTCTGAGAGCTGGCCACAAGCCAGGAGCCGTGAAGCCAGCAGGCAAGGGAGAGAGCAAGCCCCCCCACAAGGCCCACGTGTTTGGTGTTTATACCAAATCTGGCTGCTTAACTCCACCCTCAGGTCCCAGCCACCTTCCCTTTGGTGGAGACGGGATTTGTCTTTCCCAATGTCTTGATGGCTTTGGTCTGGAGTGGGGTGGAGTCCACAAAGCCTGTATGGGATTAGCTCAGGACATCCTTTCCCCCTGACAAAATCATTCCCTTAGGTCATTTCCCAATTACTATTGGGAATTACTATTGAATGACTATTTCTTTTAATACATACACATATAGATAATATTCCAAATTCTGGTATCTAAATTCAAAGTTCCCCAGCAGAAGGGTGATACCAATTTGTTCTCTTCTCTGAAAGAGCGAGAATCCCAATTTCAGCGGGTTCTTGCCTCCACGTCATTGTGTCTCCCATCTTCAAGGCTCTGACGTCACACGGGAACACACTCCCTCTTCTTGCTCTGTCTCTGCACGCCCCCCCCCCACTCTCCACTGGCTGCATCTCCCCCTCGCCCGGGTGACCCGCCCCTTGGCCGCAGCTCTGGCCCTGGAGCCTCCCCACGCCATTACCCCGCCTCAGCTGCACCGCCCCTCCATGCCACCAGGCGGAGCGCGCCGCTGCTCCAGCCCTGGTTTCCCCCGAGAGCCTCTCCTTCCTTGGCCTTGCCCCGCCCCCTGCGTGTTGACGTCACGCCCCTGCGTGCTGACGCAGGGGCAGCAATGGGAGCGGAAGTGGCTGAGAGGCGGAAGCCAGAGCGCCCGCCCCGCAGGCCGAGGAAGGAGAAGCCCCGGGGGCAGCACGCAGGAGTGCGGGGAGCGCGCGCCGCCTGGTGGCGAGGTGGGGAAGTGCGGCCTCGCGGGGAATCGTGAGGAGGCACCGGGCGGGAAAGGCCGGGCAGGAGGAGCGGGACGCCTCTTCTCTCACTGTGGGGTGAGCAGCGGGTTTTGGGGGCCCTCTGTGGTAGCCGATCAATATTCCTGAGCATGTCTTTAAAGCACATGGACACGATTTGCTGTTTTAATGACTTGTGGGAATTTTGGGTTAGTATTTTCAGAGATGTGGGATACTCGCCTGCAGATTTCAGTTTGATTTTCTAAACTTCAGCCGCAGCAGGATGGGTGGGCGCGGCCCTTGAGCACCCCGGGGCTTTTCCGCTTGTCTCTGCCCCCACATCCCCACCCTGTACACCCGCACCTACAGACCTACTCACCCTTCCTGCAGCCCTGCTGCAACCACCTGCAGCCCCACCCCACGCACCTGCTGCTGTTCCCCGCCCCTGCACCCGCAGCCCTGCTCCCCGGCCCTGCAGCCCCTCGCCTACGCGTGGCTCCTGCCTCTTCAGCTGCTGGGCTCGCCTTGGCACTTGCTTCCCGGGACTCAGGGTGAAGTTCTTGCCTAGGGGAACCCGGTTTTTTCAGGAACCACCCCAAAGCGAGGGGAAGGTGAGGACATCTCCCTGCCCGTGGCTGACTGCAGAGCGGTGAGTCAGGGGACCCAGGGCTGGGCAGGCTGGATGTGGAGAGCTCTGCTTGGGTCATTTTGTGTCTTGGAGGAACATGGGTGTCAGGTCATTCCTGAGTGTGACCCCGTGGGTGCCCAGCACCCCTGAATGAAAGTGTGTCCCCCGTGTTTGCTCCTGGCTCCTCCCTGCTACACTGATCAACCCCTGGGGTGGGTTTTCTGGGTTCTCCACTCTGTTCCATTGATCTGTGTGTTTTATTTCTGTAGACTTATAATTTGGGGAACGTATTGTAAACTTTTCTGGGGCTGACATCCCCTTCCCTTCCCCAGATCTAGCAGGCAGGAGGGCACTGTCGTGTCCCAGTCTCCCCGGGATGCAGTTTCCGACCCAGTGGGCTGCATGGTGCCTGGGGCTCTGCATATCTCATGGGTTCTGAGAGGCTGCCCATGTTGGTCCTGGGCCCACATCTGAGGGCTGAGGCGTCACTTACTGTTGTGCAGCTGATGTGTCCATTTAGAGCCTGGAAGAGGGAACTTTGACACCTGGAAACTGCCTCAGGAGGCAACTTTAGGTTCCTTGAATAGAATCCAGACTTTCCTGAGCCTTGAATGACCAAGAGCCACATGGCTGCTGCACTCTGGCTACAATGTTTGGTTTTCAAAAATGGGTTTGTATTCACCAATTCAGTGTATTGAAACCTGTGACCATCTCTGTATCACTAAAGGACACACCCGAGATTCCCACAGCAGGGTCAACTGGGTGCTATCACCAATGGGGTCGGAAAGTTTCTCTATGGGGAATCATCTGAGACACTGAAGGGCCCTTTCCTAAGCTCTTGAGATCTTTTCTCTACTGATACCTGGCACTAAGAGGATCCCTCCTATTTTAGAGAGTGAATAAGCCACAATCACTCATTCACCTGGGAAGTGGACATTTTGTGGATAATCTACTTACTTTTTAATATTTAGAATCTGTTAAACTGATATTACCTCTTCCATTGTAAAACCTTTTATGCTTGCTTTGAACTCTTCAGGGTAGGAAAAAGAAATCGATGTTTATTGAGCACCTGCCGGACATTACCTGACCCTGTGCAACAAGTTCATTAGTTAAGTTATGTGAACTCATTGTTGACACTATAGAGATATTATTCCTACTCTGTAGTTGAAAATCCTAAGGTCCAATAGAGACAAGGAACTTGTGTTAAGATCATACAAATATGGAGAAAGATCAGGGATTTTGGACTCCATATTTTTGTCTGAGTCGGAGATTGTCAAATGAAGCTAAACTGTAAACCCCTCAAGGCCAGGGGGAGGGGAGGAGTGTGGGTGACTCTGTCCATCCTCAGAACAGCTCCATGGATGGTGGGTTTCCTCCTTCATAAGGAAGGAGCCTCAGGTTAAAACAAAAGTTAATGTATCATTGTGTTACATGCAGATGCTGTCTTTAATGTTGCACATAATTTACTTAATAGTTTTAGAAATAGCTCTAATCCCAAAGGTGATTGCTACTTGTAAGACACTGCATTTCAAAATAGACTTTTCTGTAATTATTCCCATACAGCAGGCTTAGCTGCTGTGCTGTACCTACCAGAGGGAATTCCTGCACATCTAGAACAGTTGATAAGAAAGTGATGCCTCAGCAGTGCCTGCGGTATTATTCAGGATAAGATCCCCCCTTTAATTGTTAATGTTTAGATTTATCTCATCTATACAAGTGGGAAATATACTAGAAGCAGTGACTAGTGTCCTCAGGATGTTGGTATCCGTGGTGATTGTTTTGTTATTCATGTTTTTTCTGTTGACAATTTTCTCAGTGACGTGTCATTTTGTGATTAGATTTAAAAAAGGTTATTTACATAGTTCTAAAGGTTAGATTCTTGCATATAGCTCTTAGTAATTCTCTTTCAGTATTGAAGAGCACACATCCATTCTCTGAAATGATTTTGATTATTTTTGTTATTACAATGGACCGAATGTAAAGTTGAGTGTAAAGATTTATGTCCTACTTAAAAAATGCCCTGGAGATCGAGGCAGCTCTCCTGCCTGCCTGTGACTGTGCAGGTGTTTCTTTTCACAAACCTTTTGCGTTTGCAGCTCTTTCTGCCAGCTGGTGTCTGTTCACTGTCCTTTACTTACTTTCACTTTTATTTTTAAAAGATTTATTTATACAAGCACTGGGTACAGTCAGAAATGTGGGAGGGTGAGAGAATTCCCCAGAGCCAGAGCGGGGAACAGAACAGGCAGACGGACGAAGTACACTGCTGAGGGGAGCAGTGGGCATGGCAGGAGAGATCTGCGTGCCATGTGGGACCCTTGCCAGTGGCCATGGATCGAACCGGTGCTGCAGAGGCTTCGGGCAGCTTCGCAGCCAGCGCTCAACCGCTGCACCACCGGGGAGGCCCTTACCTTCAATTTTAAATTGTCCTTTGGATATAAACTAAATACAAAAAAATTCTCTGGAGTTTAAAATAGGTGTATTTTATCGTGATACATGTTCTTAAGCATTTTGTGACAAGCGTTTCTCTATCCAAGCACAGGCTGTGATCGCCTCTGGGCGTAGGGCCAGCTCCAAACAGCAGCCTTAGCAAAATAAATTTCTTTGCTTTAATAGGTGTACTTACACTGCACCAAATAAAAGGTGGTAATGCACACCTTGAAGATATTGTTGGTTCAAATCCAGAATACCACAACAAACCTAATATTGCATAAATCAAGTCACTACTTTTTTGTTGGTTTCCTGGTGTGAATAAATATTGTTTGCTCTATAGTGTAGTCTATTAAATTTGCAATAGTATTTTGTCTAATGAGAAAATACCCTAATTAGATATCACCAAGACATGAGGTGACCATATACTTTTGGGAAAATAGCGCTGCTGGACTTGCCCCAGTCCAGGTTGCCTCACACCTTCAATCTGTGAAAAGCAGTATCTGATAAAGCAAAGCAAGCAGGATGGGGTGTGCCTTTATAGACACTTCTGAGAATGATCCTTTGGGTTTTAATAAAGTATACACATCTGGATAAGTGGACTTCAATTTAATGATGATGTCTGTACATAACTATTTTTTCAGCAGTTATGTCAGCATGGGAGGGTGTGTATTTTTTAAAGTCCTTACTCATTTATGCATACAAGAACTTGGGCACAGTCCAGATGTGCGGGGGGTGAGAGGACCCACCTGAGACAGAGCAGGGAGCAGAACAGGCACACCAACTGAAACACACTGCTGAGGGGAGCAGTGGTCGAGGCAGGAGAAGTTGCCGCACCATATGGGCCACTCCCTGGCAGGCAGGGGGAATCGAACTCATGCTGCGGAGAGCCTCATAGTCTGTGTCTCAACCCATTGTGCCACCAGGGAGGCCTGGGAGGGTGTATATTCTTTTCCATGATAGAAAGTACTATGAGCACTCAAGGTAGTGAACAAGGGTTAGCTAAGTGCCTGCAGTCTGCCAGGGACTGGGCTATACACACAGCATTTTTAAAATTTATTGTGGTCTTTTAAAAATGTAAAAAACTTACAACTACCATTGGTTGAATCTCAGTTGTAATTAGAAAATAGGGAGTTTAGTTTTTATTATGCTATTGAACAGCTGCAGAGGAAACACATGACTTGGCTTCTGGCTAAATTCTTCCCCAGGCTGTAAATCCATGTGTCTGCATTGAAGTAGCCAGTGCTCCCTGCCACCACACTCTGATCCTTTTGCTCCCCAAACTGGACATTACTGTCCACATTTGGGATCATGGTAACATTGCTGTGCTTTATTGCTTTGAATCATTCGTGTTTTTTAAGATTTATTTTTATTTATTTATGCATTTGTATTTATTTATGCATACAGGAACTCTACCAATTTCTAAATCAAAGTTTGTTTTACTTTTTGTTTAAAGATTTTATTTATTTTTGTGTAGAAGACCTGGGGTGCAGGCCAGAGGTGTGAGGTGATGAGAGGATTTACCAGAGACAGAGTGGGGAGCAGAGCAGACAGATCTACTGAAATACACTGCTCAGGAGAGCAGTGGTAATACAGAAGAGGTCTGCTGTGCCCTATGTGGGTTAGCTCCATGGCTGGGGATCTATCTGGCTTTACCACACACGATTGCCTCAGACTCCGTCCATTTTGCTGTAAATGGTAACCTTTCATGTTTTTACGGCTGACTTGTATTCTGTAGTGTGGATCGACCACATCTTGATCCAATGCTCTGTCCGTGAGCACTCAGGTACAGGCCAGAGGTGCAGGGGTGTGTGTGAGAGGATTCACCAGAGGTGCAGCGGGGAGCAGGGCAGGTGGATCTAACTGCAATCCACTGTTGAGGGGAGCAGTGGGGAGACAGGGTGGGTTTGCTGCGCCATGTGGGTCAGCTCCCTGGCCGGGGATGAAACTCAGGCTTTAGTCATGATAGCCCTGATACTTAACCCCTAGGTCATAAGGATGCCCCGGTTGTTACCATTTTTAGTGATAATCTGGTTGTAAACATGTGGAGGAGGTTGCCTGACATTCCCTGTGCCTTCCAGATTCCTTTCTCATATTGATGTGTGTTGTAAATGTGTCAGATCTATGTGCAATTTTTTCATTGTTATAAATTATACATAATATTTACCACTAAATATTTTTAAGCCAGGCATGTTATGGTATTAACTACATTGACATCATTGCACAAATATCCCACCATCCTGGTCTAGGATGTTTCATTCCCCCTGTTAAACAAAGCTCCCCATTCCTCTTCACCTCATCCCCTAGCAACAACATTCTACTGCTGTCTCTGAATTTGACTGCTCTGGTCCCCTAATAGAAATGGAATTATACCCTGTTAGTCCATTTGTGTCTTACTTAACGTAATGACTTTAAGGTTCCTACCGTTGTAGCATGTATCAGAATTTTCTTAATTTTTTAAAAAATATTTTATATAATTCTTACATCATTTTTCATTTTTGCGCAATGTATGCATTTTAATTTTGGTTATATTCCCCATACAATTTCACCCCCCTTGTTTTGACCCTAGTCCTTCCTCTCCCTGCCCTTCCCCTCAATAGTGTGTCTCTGGTTTATAGTTACTTGTTGATTTTGATTTTTACTTTGTATTAATTAGTCTTTTTCCTAGACGCTTATTTAGGTTTTCTAAATTCCTTCTATGAGTGAGACCATCCGGTATTTTTCTTTTTCTTTCTGACTTATTTTGCTGAGCATGATCCCTTCTAGCTTCATCCATGTTGCTGCAAACTGCATGTGTTTATCTTTTTGATTGCTGAGTAATATTCCATCGTGTATATGTACCACATATTCTTGATCCAGTCATCTGTTTTTGGGCGTTTGGTTTGTTTCCATAGCTTAGCTATTGTAAATAGTGCTGCTATAAACATAGGGATGCCAGTGTCCTTTGGAAGTGATGTTTCTGGGTCATTTGGGTAGATGCCTAGGTGTGGAATTGCTGGATCCTATGGAAGCTCTATCTTTAGCAGGTTGAGGAATCTCCACACAGCTCTCCATAGTGGTTGGACCAGTTTGCACTTCAACCAGCAATGCAGGAGAGTTCCTTTTTCTCCACAACCTCACCAACATTTGTTGTTACTAGTTTTTTAAATATGTGCCATTCTTACTGGTGTAAGATGGTATCTCATTATAGTTTTTGTACCAAATGCAAATGAAATTTGCATTTCCCTGATTACAATGGATGTTGGACATTTTTTCATATGTCTGTTGGCCATTTGCATTTCCTCTTCAGAGAAGTTTCTTTTTAGCTCTTCTGCCCATTTTTTGACTGGATTATTTTCTTTGTGCTGAGTCTCATCAGCTCTTTGCAGATTTTTGTGATCAGTCCTTTATCACTAGTGTTGTGTGCAAAAATGCTCTCCTAGTCGGTGGGGTTTCTCTTTATTTTTGTTATTGTCTCTTTTGCTGTGCAGAAGCTCTTTAATTTGTTGTAGTCACAGCTGTTTATCTTTGCCTTCACTATCACTGCTTTGGGTGATGTGTCTGTAAAGATGTTTTTGATGTGCATATCACGTAGTGTTTCGCCTATATTTCCTTCTATGTATTTTATGGTTTCAGGTCTTATGTCTAGTTCTTTAATCCATTTTGAGTTGATTTTTGTGTATGGTGTGAGGTAGTGGTCAAGCTTCATTCTTTTGCATGTAGCGACCCAGTTTTCCCAGCACCATTTATTGAACAAACTTTCTTTGCTCCAATGCATAGTCTTTGCTCCTTTGTTAAAGATTAGTTGAGCATAAATCTTTGGGCTTATTTCTGGATTTTCTATTCGATTCCATTGGTCTGTGTGTCTGTTCTTGTTCCAATACCATGCAGTTTTGATGATTATGGCTTTGTAGTATAGTTTGAAGTCTGGGAGTGTGATGCCTCCATTCCCTTCTTTTTTTTTTTTTTTCAGGAGAGCTTTGGCTATTTGGGGTTTTTGGTGATTCCTTATGAATTTCATCAATAATTGTTCTATTTCTTTGAAGAATGACATTGAAATTTTGATTGTAATAGGATTGAATGTGTATATTGCTTTTGGTAGGATAGCCATTTTAATAATGTTTATTCTTCCAATCCATGAGCAGGTGATGTCTTTCCATTTCTTTGTATCTTCTTCTATTTCTTTTAACAGTGTTTTATAGTTTTCTTTGTATAGGTCCTTTTCCTCTTTTGTTAGATTTATTCCCAAGTATTTGATTTTTTTTTGTTTCAATAATAAAAGGGATTCTTTTAAATTTCTTCTTCAGATTTATTGTTTGTGTATAGGAAGGCTACTGACTTTAGCGTGTTGATTTTGTATCCTGACACTTTACTGAACTGATTGATGAGTTGAATTAGTTTTCCTGTGGAGTTTTTGGGGTTCTCTATGTATATTATCATATCATCTGCAAATAGTGATAGTTTGACTTCTTTTCCTATTTGGATTCCTTGTATGTCTTTCTCTTGTCTTATTGCTCTGGTAGGACTTCCAGTATTATATTGAAAAGCAGTGGTGAGAGTGGACCTCCTTGTCTTGTTCCAGATCTTAATGGAAAGGCTTTCAACTTTTCACCATTGAGAATGATACTGGCTGTTGGCTTGTCATATATGGCCTTTATGATGTTGAGGTATGTTCCTTGCATCCCAAGAATTTCAAGGGCTTTTATCATGAATGGGTGTTGCACTGTGTCGAAAGCTTTCTCAGTATCTATTGATATTATCATATGGTTTTTATATTTCTTTTTGTTGATGTGTTGGATAACGTTGATTGATTTTCAGATGTTGAACCATCTTAGTGTCCTTGGCATGAATCCTACCTGTTCGTGGTGAATTATCTTATGGATACATTGTTGGATTCTGATAGCTAAAATTTTGTTGAGGATTTTTGCATCAGTGTTCATTAGGGAGATTGGTCTGTAGTTTTCCTTTTTTGTGTTGTCCTTGTTCAGTTTTGGTATTACTGTAATGTTGGCTTCATAGAACGTGTTTGGTATTGTCCCTTCCTTCTCAATTTTTTGGAAGAGTTTGTGAAGGATAGGCACTAATTCGTCTCTGCATGTTTGGTAGAATTCATTTGTAAATCCATCAGGTCCTGGGCTTTTGTTTTTGGGGAGGTTTTTGATTACCATTTCAATTTCGCTGCTTGTAATTGGTCTGTTTAGGCGTTCTATTTCTTCTTTATCTAGCTTTGGGTGACTGTAGAGTTGTAGGAATTTGTCCATCTCCTCTAGATTGTTGAACTTGTTTCCATATAACTGTTCATAGTAGTTACTGATTATTCTTTTGATTTCTGCTGTGTCCGTTGTGATTTCTCCTCTTTCATTGATGATCCTGTTTATTTGTGCTTTCTCCCTTTTTTCCTTTGTGAGCCTGGCTAGGGGTTTGTCTATTTTATTTATTTTTTCGAAGAACAAGCTCTTGGTTTCATCGATCTTTTGGATTATTTTTTTAGTTTCGATTTCATTTATTTCTGCTTTGGTTTTTATTATTTCCGTTTTTCTACTGGTTTTGGGTTTTTTTGTTGTTCTTTTTCTAGATCTTTGAGCTTTGAGATTCGGTTGTTTCTTTGAGTTCTTTCTTGTTTCTTGATGTGAGCCTCTATTGCTGTGTATTTTCCTCTTATTACCGCTTTTGCTGCATCCCATACATTTAGGAAATTAGTGTCCTCCTTGTCATTCAATTGAAAGAATTTTTTAATTTCTTCTTTGATCTCCTCATTAGTCCAGTGGTCTTCTAGTAGTGTGGTTTTCAATTTCCATGAGGTAGGAGAGTTCCTTGCCTTCTTTTTATGGTTTATTTCTAGTTTGATGCCTTCATGGTCAGAAAAGATGGTTGGTATGATTTCATTCTTAGTGTATCTGTTGATGTTTGTTTTGTGTCCCATTATGTGATCAATCCTGGAGAATGATCCATGTGCGCTTGAGAAAAACGTGCACTCCATTTTTTTGGGGGGGTTTAGTGTTCTATAGATGTCTGTTAAGCCCAAGCGCTCTAGGTCCTTATTTAGAGCTTTCGTGTCTTTACTTATTTTTTGTCTCCTTGATCTATCCATTGCTGTTAGTGGTGTGTTGAAGTCTCCCACTACGTATGTGTTTTCTCTGATGTCTGTTTTCAGAGATGCCAATAGCTTTCTGATATGTTTTGGTGTTCCTTCGTTTGGTGAATATATGTTAATGAGTGTTATTTCTTCTTGAAGTGTTGTTCCCTTGATCATAATGTAGTGACCGTTGGCGTCTCATTTTACCTTTTTGAGTTTGAAATCTGTTTTATCTGATATAAGTATAGCTGTTCTTGCTTTCCTTTTTGGTCCATTTGCTTGTAGGATTGTTTTCCATCCTTTAACTTTGAGTCTATTTTTATCTTTTGTAGCTAAGTGTGTTTCCTGGAGACAGCAAAAGGTTGGGTTTTGTTTCTTAATCCAGCCTGCGACTCTGTGTCTTTTTATTGAAGAGTTTAGTCCATTTACATTTAGGGTTAATATTGATATGTTAGCATCTGTATTTGCCATTGTGTTTGACTTTCCTTTGATTTTATTTATTTATTATTTTAAATTTTTTTGGCCTTCTTTCGTTGTTATTCGTCCCTCTGAGGTTCTCGCTTTAGGACTCTTTGTATTATTTTTTGGAGTGGGGGTTTAGTTGTAATGAAATTCCAGAGTTTCTGTTTGTGTGGGATTGTCCTAATTCTTTCTTCATAGAGGAAGGAGAGCTTTGCGGGATAGAGTATTCTTGGTTGGCATCTGTTGTCTTGGAGTCTGTTGACTTTGTCCCTCCACTCTCTCCTTGCCCGTAGTGTTTCTTCGGAGAAGTCTGATGTCAGCCTGATTGGTTTTCCTTTGTATGTTATCTGTTTCTTCCCTCTTGTCAGCTTCGTTATTCTTTCCTTGTCCTGGATTATTGGGAGCTTTACTATTATGTGTCTTGCTGTTTTTTTTCCTTTTGTTGTGGAAGTTTGGTGTTCTTTTTGCTTCTTGTATATCAATGTTCATCTCCTTCACGTTTGGGATATTCTCTTCAATTATCTCCTTGAATATTTTCTCTGTTCCTACATCTCTCTTCTCCTTCTGGTATTCCTATAACTCTTATATTTCCTTTCCCTATGGAGCCAGATAATTCCTGAAGTCGTTCTTTGGTCTTTTTCCTTCGTACTTCTCCTTCCTTTTCTGTTTTGGTTCTTTTTATTTCTGTGTCTTCAAGAGTGCTTATTCGTTCTTCCATTTCATCTATTCTGCTTTCATTGCTTTTCCCAGAGTTCTTTAGTGCCTCCATTAATTCTTTGATCTCCTGCATTTCTTTTACTTCCCTCTTTAGTGACTCAATTTCATTCTTCTGATCATTGATTATTTTTCTGTTTTAATTGTTTTCCTTTATGAGTTCTGTCATTTTTTTAATCATGGCAATTTGAAGTTCTCTTTCTGGAAGGCTCAGAAGTTCTTCCAAGTTACTGTCGTTGCAATCTGGGGGGTGGTTTTCTTTTTGTGGTTTGCTTTTTTCCTGAGGAGTTGCTAGGTTGCGTGTGGTTCTTTTACTCCCTACTGTCTGTTTTCTAATTTGCCTTATGCATTGGGACACTGTGTTGCTGGGACTGGCCGGCATCTTGGGTGAACTTCTCTGCTCCCCTCTAGCTCCTCTGGGAGCCATCTGTCGGTTTCAAGCAGTCTTTACTGAAGAAAGGTCCCTGTTCTAAAATGGTGATGCGTGGACACACTCCCCTCTATGCCTGGTCTGCCCCAGCGGTGGGTTCCCGCTCCCCCTCTGGGCTCGGACTGCAGGCCAGAAGGGGCCTGGCGTGGTCTTCTGCCCATTTCTTGACTGGATTGTTTAGTTTGTTTTTGTTGAGTCAGGTGAGTTCTTTGTATATGTTTGTGATCACTCTCTTATCAGTTGTATGGAGTGCAAAAATTTTTTGCCAATCAGTAGGGTGTCTCTCTGTTTCAGTTAAAATCTCTTTTGATGTACAGGAGCTTTTCATTTTGATGTAATCACAGGTGTTTATCTTTTCGTTGACTTTCTTTGCTTTGGGTGATGAGTCTTTAAGGATGTTAATGAGCTATATGTCTTGCAGTGTTTCACCTATATTTTCTTCTATGTATTTTATGATTTAAGGTCTTATGTCTGTTTTTTTCTCCATTTTGAGTTGATTTTTGTGCACAGTGAGAGGGTAGTGGTCTAGTTTCATTTTTTTGCATGTAGTGGTCAAGTTTTCCCAGTACCATTTATTGAACAAACTGTCCATGTTCCATTGATATCCTTTGCTCCTTTGTCCAAGATCAGTTGTCCATATAAGTGTGGCTTTATTTCCGGGCTCTCTATTTGGTTCCATTGTTCTGTGCAACAGAAACATTCTTCATTCTTCCTTAGTAAAACCATGTGCAGTTGTACATTTCGACTTCATTTCTTAAGTGTACACACAAAGAATTTACTTCAGTCCTTACCTGTCTCATACTTGTACATGTCAAATCAGTTCTTAACTAATCACAAACACACAATCAGTATTTTATAGATCACCTGATTTTATATACAATACAGTTCCTTTCTTATTCATGTAGTTTCACATACACGATTCATAAATCACCTAAGTGCACAACACACAATCCATTAATTTTTCCCACCCTTGATCACAAGCAAAGCCCACGATCACTTAATGTTTTCTCACTTAATCTTGCAGACACATCAGCTCTACATTCCACATCGAGGCACACACCTTCACAGACAGGTCTTCATTTCTAATCTACTTTCTCTGTCACATGCATAGTTTCATAGTTACTTCTCTCCACACCTGGTCTCTGCACATTTACAATCACTTCATTCCTCACCTAGTCAATACAGACACATGAACAGAAACACACTCATAATCAATTAGTTGTCTTCTCACCTGGTCACACATACACAATATCTTCCTTTTCTCATGCAGTCTCTCTCCCACACATACATCACTATCAGTTTCTATTTCTCACCCAGTCTTACAGAGAGACACGTAGCAGTAACCTGCAGGGCATATTTGGTGACCTGGGGGTTAAGTGTCAGCACTGCCTCTGAGGCGGCCCTCCTGAGCCAGAGTGGCCTGAGTTTGATCCCCTGCCAGGTAGCTAACCTACATGACACCATAGACCTCTCCTGTCTCGCTGGCTGCTCCCTTTAGCAGTGTATTTCAATGGATCATCCTGTTCTGTTCCCTACTCTGTCTGTAGTGAATCCTCTCACCCCCTCCATACCTCTGGTCTACACCCCAGTTATTCTATACAAAAATAAGTAAAATAAAAATCTTACAATAAAGTAATAATTCTATTTTTACACTGATTTATTTTTAAAGATTTATGTATTTATACAAAAGCTGAGGTACAGGCCAGTGGTGGGGGAGAGTGAGAGGATTCACCAGAGACAGAGCGGGGAGCAGAACAGGCAGACGGACCAAAAACACTGCTGAGGGGAGCAGCGTGAGAGACAGGAGAGGTCTGCCACCCCTTGTGGGTATCTCCCTGACTGGCTGGGAACCGACTCAGTGCTGCAGAGGCTGAGGCCAGCTTCACAGCACTGCGCTCAACCCACTGTGCCACTGGGGAGGCCCAGAATAATTCTTAAAAAAAAGGAATAATTTGCTTCTTCATTCCTAACTGGCCACAAGGATACAGAATCCCAACTTCATTCCTCATCTATTCTCCTACACACCAGTGACCGGACTGCTCACCTGGTCACAAACACACATCACGACCAGTATCTTCAGTCTTCCGCAAGTTTACATACACAAACATTCAGGTACTTTATTTCTAATATGTGAAATTACTCTTTTCCTGGTCACACACATACATAGGCAAACATAATAAACTTCTCATTGCTTACCTGTCTCATGCACATACTTACATTTCCTGTTCCGTCCAGTCCCACAGAAGCAGTCGGTTACTGTACTCCTCACTGAGTCACACGTGTAGAAACCAGTCACTTCATGCCACACCTGCTCTGTCCCATGCGAGTACTTCATTTCTAACCCAGCCTCACATGCACATTCCCAAAGCAGTTTCCTTCCTGTGTCAGTCATAAGCTCACAAACACAATCTGTCATTTAATTTCTTATTCTGTGATAAACATGCGCAAATGAGACACGTCATTCCATCCACAAACACACAGATGCCAATACACAATTTTTCCATTTTCTCCCTAGTCACACAGACACATGCATTAGTACGTTTCATTCCTCGTCACACATAATCAACATATCTATGAATTCATTCATTGTAGAGTGTCAAAAGCCACTCTCAGTCATGGTTATCCTTTGACTTTATTTATTTATTTATTTATTTTAAAAAGATTTATTTATTTATTTATTTAAGCACTGGGTACAGTCAGAAGTGCAGGAGGGAAGAGAATTCACCAGAGTCAGAGCAGAGAGCAGAGCAGGCAGACAGACGGATGAAGCATACTGCTGAGTGGAGCAGTGGGCAGCAGGAGAGGTCTGCATGCCATGTGATATCCTCACCCGGTGGCTGGGGATTGAGCCGGTGCTGCAGAGGCTGTGGGCAGCTTTACAACCCAGCGCTCAACCGCTGTGCCACCGGGGAGGCCCATCCTTTGACTTTAAACACACGCAAAATCATTTCTATGATACCAATCTAGTTACACAATTATTTGTCATTGATTCACAAAAACATCACAGGCACTACCACAAGATCCCAAAGCCCAGGGAGTACTGTAAGAGGTGTGGGTGAAGGCATGGGGTAGGTGTGGGTAAAGGTAGGGGTACAGGGTTTGGGGGTGGGTAGGGGTAGGATTAGGTTGTAGAGTACAGGGTTAGGGTATAGGTTAGGGTTTTGGGTTAGGGATATGGTTAGGGAAAAGTCAAGGTCACAGGTCACCAGTCACAGTAATTAGGGTTGATCTCTTCATGAACTCTGACCACTTCATGACACCAGGTTGCTATTCTTCACCTCTCCATGAACTCATTGACCACTTCATGACCCAAGTACACAGGGTTGACCTCTATATGACCCCCGTCCTCATCGTGTCCCCAAACACGTAGAATTGACCTCTTCAAGACCTCTGACCTCCTTATGTTCCCATTCAATAATATTCATCCCTTTGTTATCTATGATTCTCCATGACACCAAGTACTTAGGGTTGATTCACCATGACCCCTGACCTCTTCATGACTCCAAACATTAGAATTGACCTCTCCATGAACTTTGACCTCTTCATGACCTCCAGTGCTGAGTTCACCTCTCCATGACCTCTGATCTCATGACCCCAAGTAAGTAGGTTCCTCTTCAGGAACACTGACCACTTCATAACTCTTAGTTCTTATGGTTGTCCTCTGACCTTTTCATCATCCCAAGCAATAGAGAAGACCTCTCCATGGCCCCTGACCTCTCCCTGACCCAAGTGATGAGAGCTGGTGTCTCCATGACCACAAGTACTTGGGGCTGACCTCTCCATGACTTCTTCCTATTCATGACTGTAAGTACTTAGTGTTGACCCCTCAATATCTGTGACCCTAAGAAATAGGCATGACCTCTGATCTCATCATGACCCCTAGTAAGCATGACCTCTCTATGATCCCAAATAATTAGTGTTGACCTCTCCACGATCTTTGTCTTCTCCAGGACCGCAAGTAATAGGGATGACTGCTCCATGACTGCTTACCTTATCACGACCCCTAGTACTTACATTGACCACTCCATGACCCCAGGTACTTAGGGATGACTTCTCAATGTCCACAAGAACTTAAGCTTGACCTCCCCATAACCTCTAATCTCTTCATGACCCTGGGAAATACGGGTTGAACTCTCCACGATCAAAATACTTAGGAATGACTACCCCATAACCCCAAGTAATCGGAATGACCTCGCCATAATCTCTGATCTTTCCATCACCCCAAGTACTTAGGTTTGACCTCCCCTTGACCCCTGATCTCCATGACTCCAAGTAATTAGGGTTGACCTGTCCATAATCTAAATTACTTAGGGTTACCGTTCTATGACTGTACACCTCTATATGACCTCTGACCTCTGCCTGACTCCTGGTAGTTAGCTTGGACCTCTCCATGACCACGTACGTAGATTGAACCTTGCATGACCCACATTCTTAGGGATGACCTCCATGTCTGTATACTTTTTGGATGACCTCTCACCTCTCCATGACCACATGTACTTAGGTTGACCTCTCCATGATATCTGACCTCTGCATCATCAAATGCACTTATGTTAACCTCTACAAGAACTCTGACTTCCTCAGATCTAATTAGGGATAATCTTGCAAAGACACCAAATATTTCAAATTGACATACTCATGACTTATGACCTCATGGCCCCAGGTACATAGGGTTGACCTCACCTCGTCCCCATGCTCATAA